>NW_019174876.1:1094-267940 GCF_002260705.1 Seriola dumerili | reverse complement strand
ATACCAAACTGTCCACTGGTTTTGGCAAGAGGAACTTTCTTTGTTGTTGTTGTTGCAGGACAAATAACAGCCAAAGTAATGAATTTCCTTAGATTGTCATGGGATTATGTGAAAGTGTGCCTTCTGCTTTGCGCTAGAGGCTCATCGTAGCATGACGCCTTCATTACTTTGTTAGCACTCCGTTGTATTAGTGCTTACTTGTAGCTTTTTAGCCTTTGGCTGAAACTCAGGGAAATCAGAATAGGTTGTCTGTGTCTCTGAGCTTGATAGCAAGTTGGTTAGTGGTCTGTGATGCTGTGTCTAGAGTCTCAGGTAGAAACCAGTTATTCAATACATAGACTCTTCCCTTGCTTTCCTCAACTTTCCTTCTCAGTGGTTGTGGGACTAGAAGAATGCATGTGTATTACGAAGGGCGTCATCTCTCCACCATCACCCCTCTCTTCCTTTATTATACTTTTCTCCTTTAATTTCCTTGTAATATTCGCAAGTTCTTCTCTGTTTATTTTTCCCTATCCCCTCTTCCAGCACTTAGATTTTCCTCTTTTACTTGCTTTACTTACTCCTCCTCCCTTATTCTCTATATCCCCTCCCCACCTTCAATACCTCTTACAAAACTTCGCTTTATTCCACTTCTCAACACTCCCTCATGGTCGCTTCATTTTGCTAATTCCTACCCCTGTCTTTTTCTCACGCAGAGACAGTTATAAATTAATCCTGGCATCCATATGGAATTGAACACACTACAAAAAAAAAATTGTTTAAAGGGGCCCCCAACAAACCCCCCAAAAACGAACCCCAACCCCATACTGCAGTTACTTCAACACACACACGAAACACAATCCTGGTGGGCTTCGACTTCTAATTGTTTTGTTTCAGCACCTTAAGGAGACAAGTTAAATAAGCTTACGTATAATGCTAATAGAACATCACAATATTGCTTTTAAAGATTGAAAAATATTACAAGACAAAAAATTAACAGCTGTAGGGGCTAATTTCAGTTTAGTAACCGCAGAGTCTCTCGCAAACAATCACCAATAAGTTAAACACTTTTACTCCGTCTTGTGTCTTCATTTATCCCTGTTCCACATATCATGCAAGGAAAACCCTTCTGTCCACCCACATAGTGTTACTTGTGTGAATCATATGCAGTGGTCTCTTGTGTTTAACAATACTGACGAAGAATGTTGTTACTGCATTCCTGAGACATGTTGTATGAACTCTAACATTATGGCTGTGCGCATAACAAGGTTGCCCCAACCTTTACATCAGTAAACACGTGCAGATAAAAATAAGCATGTCTATGTCTACCTAATAGTCATATGGAATGACCTTTCCTTGTATCATGATATTACACCTGACTTGTGATCTAAATAAACTTCAGTCGATGCTTCTATATGTAGTATACAATTTACTTTGACTCAGACTTTAGATACAGTCCAGGTGTAATATCATAGCCAGCAGAAAGTCTTCCCATATGACTCATTAGGTATGACATTATGGCTGCTTATTTTATCTGCACGTGCTTTACCTGATGTAAAGTTGGGCCAACCTCTTTTATGAGCACAGCCCATACTGTATATGATTCATACAAACAACTGTCTCAGAATGCAGTACAACATTTCTTGTCATATTTAAACACAAGAGAACACTGGCATATAGATTCACACTACAAGGTCAAAACAATTATGTGGGTTGGACAGGAAGAGGGTTTTCCTGCATCGATTGTGGACAGGATAATGATAGACACAAAGACGGAGTAAAAGTGTTAACTTATTGTGATTGTTGGAGTGATTGCGGTTCACTTAACTGAAATTACCCCTGGGACAGGCTGTTAATTTTTTGTCCTTGTAATATTTTCATATCTTTAAAAAAACATGTTGTGAATGCTCTATTAGCTTATACTAGAAGCTTATTTAACTTGTTCTCCTAAGGTGCCTGAAACAACAACAATTAGAATGTCAGCCCACCCAGGATGTGTTGTTTCGTGTGTGTTTGAAAATAACTGGCACCATATGTTGTGTGTGCTTCTTTGTAGTGGTGTCAATTCCCATATGGATGCCAGGATTAATTTATAACTGTCTCTGCGATGGGAAAACGGGTAGAATAGAATGAGACCATGATTATGAAGTGTAAAACAGTGTCTCAGAGGTTGAGGTGCGGGAGTGGGATATCGAGAGGAGCACTAAAGAGAGAGAAGAAGAAAGCAATAAAAGAAGGAAAACTTACAGTATGGAAGAGTGGATAGGGGACAATAAACAGAGAAGAAATAACCTGCACGTAAAATTTGTACAAGGAAAATTAGGAGGAAAAGTATAATAAAGAAGAGGGGTGATGGGGCATAGTATGACCGCACTGGTAATACAACGATGATTCTCTTAGCTCTCGATCGAACACTTGAGGAAGGAATCTGTGAGGAAAGAGCGAAGGGACAGATCTAGTAGTTGAATTGAGAGACCTGTGTTTTCTACCTGAGACTGCTGAGACCACAGCATCACAGACACACTACAAGTTGCTATCAGTCAGAGAACAGCAGCAACGTATTCGCATTATTATCCGACTGAGTGTTGACAAAATGCCTAATAAAAGCTCTAATAAAGCACTCTAGATACAGGATGCTACATAAGTTAGTAAGGCGTCATGGCTACGATTGAGCCTCTAGCTGCAAACAGAAGAGCACAACTTATGCACATAATCCACTGACAAATCTAAGGAAATTATAACTTTGGCTGTATTTTTTGTCACCTGACCAACAACCAACAACAAAGAAAAGGTTCCCTCTCTGCTCCAAAACCAGCTTGGACAAGTTTGTCATCGATACTGTCATAATTCCAATGAACAATGTTCAAGTTCCTCAAACTCAACTGTGATATTGTTCCAGATCACATACTACTGCATTTCAGAAAGACGTCATTCCTTCAGCTTTTACTAGCCTTTAGTCCTTATTCTCTACGAGCTTAAGAGTATCTCAAATACACTAAAAGAATAATACACACAAATAGACTCTGGACTTACATTCAATAATGTACAAGCAATGGTGATATTCCTGCAATTATTGCAATATTTTTCATAATATGGGGATTTTTTTTCATTTTGCACATCTGCCCTGCTGCAGAGTCCTGACCGCCATTTCACTGCTTTTGATTACGCTTGGGACGCAATGCAGCCTTGTGTGTGTGTTGCTAAACTGTCCGAAATTCACACAATACATCCCAATGCATGTTCTGCTGCATCGCTGCTACTGCCCAGTCTCTATATGTCTACATTGAGCCTGCCTTGGATTATGGCCATCAATACTACAATGTTGGATATTCTTTTCATTATAAACCAGAGTACGAGAGAAGAGAGAGAACCCAGCATAAGAAATACTGTCCCTTACACCTGTTTAAATATTGACATAACATAATATATGCCTACATTGTGTTTCTGCCTAGAGGCATTTAGTGCATGTGGCCTCCGTGTCCTCCAATGTAGTGCTAAATGTTTTAAAAAATTTCTTTCATGTCTGTGTCATAATTGATATACCGCTAGAAATTTCACTAGATATACTAGTGAAATGTGTCTCATATTATGTTTTCTATGTATGTGAGGTACTCTTATATACATATCACTATCATTAGGTCTTCCCTCCTGATGATATTGTTTGAATGGAACACCGCAATCGCATCACATTGATATACAATGGAGACACCAAATCTTCGAGATCACACTTGAATACCGATATTCAACATTATAACATAACAACAAGCAATATTACTATCCTAATTGACGAGAGAAAGGGCCCCGAAGGACGAAGCTTGAGCACCATGTGATTAATGTGTGAGACAGAATGGTGAGAACACAGGCAGCGTTTACAAGAGAGAGGGTGATCAGGCAATGCCTATGCCGTGTTTCCTGTCACTTCTCGAGTTTTTTGCAATGACTCTTATGAGTAAGCGACTTTCTGATCAACTCATGTTAGTCTTTATCCTTCCCAGTCTTTAGATGTCTATATAACTATAGCTATATTTCAACTGGCACCACTAGCACACCAACAAATACGACACACTTTCTATCGTTAGTAGGGCATATGTGTTTGTGTTGAATTGTATCTTTCCCTAATTGTGGGTGGGGGTATTGATGTGTGCCACAAAAACACATACTATACAAAGACAGCAGAACCTAGACTGCTATTAGCTTGCATCGAGCCACCAAAATACGAGAACACAGCGAAGCAAGTACTTAATTGGCATTGGCGAGGCCACACTAACCAGGCACATTCTCAAAAATATCCTCTTTACTTAACTCCCCATTGTCATGGACACAAATTCCAGCGCCACATTATACCTCCACCGATTTATCTTATGATCCCACATCTATCACCTCACATCTTATGCCAATCTCCACGTTCTCCTGTGTGACCTAGTATTCATATTTCTTTGTACCTTCGCGTCGCTAACTCTGTACCACGCTATTCATTTAAAATACTTGTAGTCATTAGGATTTGTTGTTTAACGCATATTACAAAAGTGACTCTTTTAAACCGATCATCACATTTTAAACAGCAGCTAGATTTGCAAGTGTTGGGCAGCTCTGCTCTTCTCCTTAAACATTCCTTTCAATAGTAGACCAAAACATTGCTACTGTCTCTCTACTTTTGGTTAAATTCCTGCTTCCCTATTGTGGTTATGTTGTCAGTGTACCAGTTGCACAGCGCGTATGTGCGGTTGGTGGCCCACACCTATAGTGCTGCCCTATCTACTTGATTCCTCGTGTCTCCCACTCAATTAAAAACCAGCTGGCACCGCCTGCAATGTCTTCCCACTTGTCTCTCTTCCCAACAGCTTAACAAACTTCAAACACCACACAGAAACTTCTGAGCATTAGTATCCTTGTAGTGGCAAGAGCGTCAGGATAAAATGTTGCGCTGTGGTGAGTTTGGTGTGTGTTGATTGTGTGTCCCTTCGCACTTACATTACTGAGTGTCTCCACCAGGACTCACGCGCACGCAAAACGCGAACAGCTATCGCACGCCACGCTATAACTGTGCCTACCACGCCACGCCACACACACCACACACACCACACACACACACACTCAGAGAGTGCTGGTAAGATCTGTCAAATCCATAACAATATCTAACAGTGATGGGACAATTGTGTCCACAAGTCACCCTGCTCCGTCCTGCTTCTACTGGTTTAAAAAACTAGAATAAATCAAATGAGAAATTATACATAAACTTTTATCTCATTCACAGGTAAACTAGCTCTATAATTTACGACTCTAGCCAAGCACAGTGATACATTTCGTCGATCATTCTTGTTGATGCACCACCACCTAAACGACCGTCTTGTCTCTCTCTCATTTTCTGGCAATCAAAAAGTACAAAAAACTTCTCTAGTTTCAGATACCACAACTAGCTTTTTAGTTTTTTATATTTAATAATTAAGTTATGCCTCTCTCTTTAACATTATCTTTAATTGAATACCTGCTGAATATTACATCTAGTTTACTAGATTATAAGCCAGCCAACACAGCTCTTTCACAAAAAGATGGAGATTTAAGGCCAACCATGGGGCTCCCAATCTACTATTACATTCCTCTTAATAAGATTGTGCTGTGCGCGTCAATTACCTATGTAATCATATACTCTATGTCTCTACTTCTCTAGCTCATTAGATTTTCGCTTATAATAAACGTTTACCTCTTTGACTTATATAAAATACAATTTTATAATTTCTATATTCAGATTTATCGATCATTATGACTTCCGTCGCAATCACTCAACACTTCCATACCTGTTTATGAATTTCGGCAATGACAATTAGGAGATAACGTTTTACCTCTTACGACATGTAATTAATAAACTATAATATAGTTAACCTCATCTAACTAAAAATTTAAATGAATTTATTATTTCCTAATGGTCCATGAATCCCCCCACAGCACTCCTAATTGTCCCCCAAGCAAAACTCACTTTAAAAACATATGATAACATGTATCGGCTGAGCAGGGACCGGTACAGGAAGTGTGTGTGTGTGTGTTTGTGTGTGTGTGTGTGTGTGTGTGTGTGTGTGTGTATGTGTGTGTGTGTGTGTGGGTGGGTGTGTGCGTGTGGGTTGTGTGTGTGTGTGTGTGTGTGTGTGTGTGTGTGTGTGTACATCACAAGTTGAAAACAGATAAAGAAAGAAAATACACCAAGCTGGAGCCACACCGACAGACTCGTCTGTCAGCTGTCTGGACGAGATCCGGGGGTGAGTGAGGGAGAGGAAGGAAGAGAGAGAAATGACAGAGAGATGAGGGACATCCTGTTCAAGAAAGCAAAGAGAGTAAAAGACTGCAGAGAAAAATGCAGGATACAGAAACACACAATGAGAGGCTGCAGTGGTGAGGTAGAGAGTTCAGGCAGTGAAAGGAAGAGATAGGCAGGATGCAGTTAAGTGCAAGAGCAATTACCTGAGCTTTCACATGTTCAAAATTAAGTTTTTAAGACTCAGGTTTTTGCCTTCCTCTATAATTTTCAGAGGCTGTCAGAAATATTATGCTCTAGCCATATGAAAATAAAAATGTGATATTTCTCCTCCATATTCTGCAGGAAAATCCTTCTGAAGCACTTGGAAAGTTTAATGTATTCTGCATATTGAAGCCCACCTCCTCTCCAGTCCGAGGCTGTTATGCAATACTGAGGTGTTCAGTCTTTCCATTTTCCTGCTCCGAAGTACACAGATGCCACCAAGTTCCAAAGTAATTTGAAAAGCAGATAAAACTAAGGATTGACTGAAACAACCAAAGTCTAAGAACAAAGTTTCACAAAGCTATTTAGAAAAAGGCAAAATCATAGACTATATTGTGCCATATAATACATGCAGCCAATAAAGATCATATATTTATTAATAATCATACTTATGCATGCTTTGTATTCAAAGGATCTGTTTGTTGCTGTAAAGACAGAATAAGTTTGATTATGAGATCATCTTCCAGCCAAATATCTTATGCACAACAGGTTTTGATCCAGTAGAAAGTATGTAAGCTCCCTATGTGTTACATGGTGAAACGCAGGTCATGAGTGGAGAACACTAAAGCTGAGTTATGAGACTGGCAGTGCCCTTTGAGATTTCATTACCGAGTCACAGTGTCCTCATATACCAAATTCTTCCTAATACAGTCCCTAATACAATCCTGTGTTGAGATACAAAGACCATGGCTGAAAATACTAAGACAGCTTGAATTCGTCATTCTTAACAGTAATGTTTCCAAACAAATCATTAGGGTCCGATCAGATATCAAGCAGCATTCATCTTGAGTTAATAGAGGACTGACCAGCTGCACACAGCTGACATCTCACCACAGCAGTGCTCCTCCAATTCTGCTTTGCTGTGGTTGTGTTCAGTGTGCTAACCCTAATAGAAAAATCCACAAGTCAACTGGAAACAAATGTACCCAGTGTTTCCCCTACCATTGTCTTGGGGGGACGGGGACAGAGCCCCCCATGTAACATTCAGTAGTAAAACAACTGGGATGAAAAGGGCTGTACTTGGATATCAACATAATGTTATCAGTAATCATACAGCAGGGAAATCAGAGTGCACATATAAGTAGCTTCTACAGAAATTCTTTGTTTGCAAACAGCTACGATAGACATGCAGATGCCCATGTATTTCCATGGCAATGCACTTACATAATTGATAAATAAAAATTAAAGTTGGACATTATCAAGTTTTTACACTACTCTTCCATTTTGTAAATTAGAACCTGAAGTTGACTCTTCTGAAAGCAACTTGTAAATGATAAATAAAACTTTTTAAATGAGGTTTTGCTAAACTTAGGGAAGTAACAGCACAAGTGACCACAAGTTCAGCTTTGACTTGAGTCATGAGGTGATATCAAGTGAACATGTGTGAAGTTAAAATATCAACATTTGTTGTTTGGGATAGCCAAATATGCAGTGAGAATTTTTCATGTTTTTACTACAAATTAAGCAAAATGTGTCACATTGTATTGTCTGGTCTGCTGCATCTGAAAACTATTGTTTCCTGTGTTTCCTTTTAGATTTACTGATAACAGAACTTACAACACAGTTGAAACGGCTGCGTCACAGACTGAATAAAATGTTTCCATATGATGAGGAGGGCCTCATGAACAGTGAATGAGTATATAGAACCTGTCAAGTGTGTGTGCAGTCAATTGAAGTATATGCTAGTGATGCAGACTAAACAGAGCTGGAGGAAGTTTGGGTATAGAGCTCTATGCTGCTCTGCAAAACCTGACCACAACACAGTGACCCCAGAGGCTAAAGGCAAGAACAAGCAGACATGCACCGTCGCTCGCAGGAGCGTCATCTCTTTCCTGACAAGGACCCTGCACACAGACTAATCTATAGTACTGAATATTTATGTTAGGTCATAATTCAGCACAACATTCACAGCCAGATGACTTAACTGAAAATGAAACACAGGTCATTAACCAATTTTTCTTGCCACAGAGTATGCATTTTACACAGGGGCTCTTATGCATCCCATAAACTGAGACCATTTCACACTTAACCAAATTGTCTAGCACTGACATCCGCAACAGATACCCAGGGGAATGGATTCAAGCTTAGACTGACAACCTTCAGTGTTTTGGCATTTAAATCCAGCCTATTACTGCAACACTGCATTGTCTTTTGTGTGCTAGACTTCTCATTATTGTTAGGTTTGCTACATAATGTTGTAACTAGTATGGGGAGTCATGCATTTTGTCTCTCATTCAAGATCACACTTATTTTGTAATTTGATTGCAACAGCAGCATTATAGCAAAAAACATATGGAATGATGCATTAATGTCCGTTTCTCCCACTTCTAATTAACTGCTATCACATTTAATGAGATCCCAAATGTTTACTTTAACTAATTTATTTATTTACAATTTCAGTGTTCAATTTATCTTGCATACATGTCTGCACCTATTGACTGCTTCCATCCATTGATATTTCTTAAAACATCAAGGCTGGTGAGATTGAATAACTCTGCAAGGAGATGCTAAGCTGAACAAGAAAGTTCTAGATTCACGCCTACACTTCTGAGGTGAAAGTCTGTTCCAGCAAAAACATGCATTCCTCCATTATCAATGGCTGTTTCCTAAAGTGCAATTTTATGTATTTTTTCTATAGATGTTTCTGACACTTTTACCTGGAATATCAAGCTACAGGATGAATAACAGTAATGAGTGACAGAAGATCATGTGGGAGGGGACAAAAATTGAGAGAAGACTTTAATAGAGGAGAAAATGTGTAATCAGAGGAGTGATAATAAGATATGAGAAAAATATGAACATGAGATGAGCCGACGACAGAGTAGTTGACAGCAGCAGCCTCGAACTGCCCTATATGGGCTGCTCTTTTGTCTTGGCAGATCAAGTGTAAAAAGTTTTAGCTGTAGCACATAAAAACACACACACACCACCAAGCAAGAATGTATAGTATAGACCACAGGTCACTAATAGACAGACCGCAGTCCGGATCTGGACCCAGACGGCGTCCTATCATGACTCAGACCTAAAACCTATAAGTTATTGAGAATTATTACATTTTGACAGAGCATTTCTATTTGAACCAGCACAGCTTTTCTAGCCTTTGCGGCACTGGTCACATGACGCTACTCAGCCAATCATTGTGACTCAGGTCAGTGAGTGAGATACACATTAGGGGAGAGATGACATCGGACAAATAAGTGGGAAAAGTTGTTCAATTTTTAAGATGTGTTGAAATTGTTCATTATAAATGGTTGAGACTGTTGGTTAACAACTGGAGTTAACCATACAAAAAAAATGAAAAGTTTATTTCATTTTGTGAAACTAAGCACTTTATTACAATTTTTGTAGTTATGTAGTTATTACTTATTACAGGTGTTGTTTCCCTTGAAATGATAAAAGAACATATAGTTATTATTATACAGAGAAGGTATAGTGTGTAATTGCTGCTGTGCACTGACCCCACACCTAAGTTCTGGACCTTTGCTTGAGGAAATTTTGTCTAACTTGACCTCTTTGAATTCTAATTGAACACCCCTGGTATACACACACACTCCAAGCTAAAGACACACCAGTTTTCTCACTCTCACACACATCTGTGTGTGCATACACACTCACAGACTAGCCTCCTTTCAAATCTCTGAGATGAAGAGTAGCACATTATGCTTCACTGCATGTTCAGAAGTCACAGTGACAGACAGGCTCAAAAAATACAAGAAGCCAAGTCAAAGAGGAAGTCTCTGATTCCAGAAAGAAGAAAACCAGAGGTAAGTAGTATGGAAATGAGCACGTAGGCTTCAACATATCATACTCTTGTGAATGCTGGCTATAACAGCACAAACACTGAATCTCTGCCTTCAAAAAGGCAGTGGACTGTAAAGACAAGTCGCCCACTGACCTCCAGATATAAAACATCACTTTTTTCAATATGGGGGAGTAGAGATATGCATACAGGTGCATACAGAACAGCTAAAGGCTTACTTATCTCAGTGCCTGGGGAGCTAAGGTTTATGAGCAACCTTCTACACCTTCTTTCCTTATGCTATGAGTTTCAATCAGCATTACATTTGCAGATTACCTTTTCTCATCTTTCCTGAAGTCAGATGTTTTATTCTGCGCAAATGCAGAAATGCAAACATTTTCACCCTATAGTTTTCAATGTGTGTGGGGTAGCACAACTGTAAAATAAAACTGGTGAAAATCTTCTCAGTATCGTAGAGGTGATGCTGCAGCAATCAGAATTTTTGAGCGGTGCTTATTAATTGCCTCATAACTGGGTCAAACTGCACTTTCTGCCAGAGGATTGCTTGTTCCTAAATTAAACTGTTCCCAGTGATAAATAAAAGAGAGCGCAACACAGTAAACATGTCACTGTATGACTCATTTCTATTGTATGCTGATGAATCATTATCACTAACTGTGGTCCACATTTCAACTGTCAAATCTTTGTATTGTTTAAAAGGGAAACAGGCCACTTGGAAATCAAACACCTTAGACGTAACAAAATAAATAACACCACCAGCACATACATGCAAGTCCCTGCACTACCAGCAGCTCACAATGGGTTGATTAAATGTGACTATAACTATGTAATCAGCTTCCATTCAAATCATACGGAGAAGCTAGCAAAACTGGCAAGAAATTTTGCTGGCCGCCATTATCCATTCAAGGTGAGCATGAAGAAGTGAGTCAGAGACTCAAAATTGTAAGCTAAAAAAAGGAATGTATAAGACAGCTGCCAGATTCAGGCAAACAGAGAAAACTGTTTCCAAATAATTGTATTTTATTTCCTCTCATTTCAGGCTGCTTAAGTCAAATTATCCAAAAAGGCAGTAAATATATGCCATTTAAATGTCTCTCTCATCATTATTTTTTAAAATTCTTCTAGCATTCTAATGTGAACAAAACTTATCTATAATGCACAATTATCTTGCAACCAATGTGGGCATCGCAGCTTGAAAGTTGACAGCTCCTGTTGGTTACTAACTATCACCACAGTCCACTCCTTGTAACATTCATTCCCCATATTTTAGGAAGCTGACAGGCCAAATTTAGCTCAGCATCGCGTGATGACAGTACATCCTGTGGAAGCTCAACTGTGTACATGAATTTGTCTGTGTTCATGTACACGTGAAAGTGTGTGTTTGTCTTCTGTTTTGAGAGCACAAACATTGCACATACAAACAAGCTGACACACACAGCTGTACTCTGAGAGCTGACAGCGAATGCTAAGACAGTGGTCCCTGACAACTTCCCTAAAATCCACTCTGCCCCGGTGTTAATGCTGGGCCAGGGACAGAGGCTCGATCTTTATCTTAATCACCGGCTTCCTGGCTTTTCCCCCCATTCAATACACACACAAGCTCTAGCACCAGCTATCCGAAATTTTACAATGAGGGACAAGACAGACAGACAGACAGACAAACAGACAGACAGACAGACAGACAGACAGACAGACAGACAGACAGACAGACAGACAGACAAAGCATGAGAGTAGATTAAAAATGTCAATGTGGGTTTCCTTGCTTGCTTAAGTGTCACGCGCTCACACACAACAGGGAGAATCCTGAGATGATTCTTCCAGTCGTTCCCTGCTTGCTGCGTGCCAACTGGAGTCTAATGGAGGAAATGGATCACATAGACAGACTCCCTTCCCTAGCAGCAAGGGCAGCAACAACATAGTGCAGCCAAGAAGCCATATTTGAATGGCGGCAAGAGATGGACTCATCCCCTCGTACATCTCATGTCATTCACCTTTGAGGAACTCCAGATTCCATCCAGTGAACGAAAGTGAGGGAAACACCCTGTTCTTGTTCAATTTCAGTAAATCATACACCAGCTCTTACTGCAAAGTAGAAAGAGGGGGAACTACACCAACTGTCGGCTCCCTGCAGTGTTCGGAATAACAGCTCTCAAAAACCAAGACTGCTCTCTTTTACAAGCTTGGCAGCAAACTCTGTGGGGACACGACGACACACCGCCTACCAGCAAATTCAAACCACAATGTTTTTATTAATTTAAGCATCAAAGAGCAACTGTCCCAGATAAATGTTCCAGACTTAAGGAAGATCCCCAAAAAAGCGTTTCAGAGAAATTAGAAGGTGGCATTTAAATGCAGTGTGGGATGACTAAACTGGGGATGAATACAATCAAAATCCTGCAGTGTGTGTGTGTGTGTGTGTGTGTAAGACCACCCTACGCAAATTCTAATCTACTGCTGTGACAAGAGGGGATACCAGTGAGGGTGGCAAGCTATAACAGTCACTCCTCTGTGACACCAATCTAGGAAAAGCTTAACTTTGGTGGAAGAAAAAACCTGTCAAATTTTATATTATTGTGACGAACAAATCAAGAAGAAAAACTGACTGGTTTGCATAAGCAGAACCCATAGTGTAATATTTTTATGAATAAAATTTGCATCTGAGAAGAGTTTTAAATAAAGGGGCAGAGACTTGTGACTGAAACAGAAAAATGCAAAGAAATGAAGCGACAGCCTCTGCAGGGCCACGTTGGCAATAGATAAAAGTGTTAGACAACAAAGTGATTAGCCTTGGTTGGAGGTTAAGCATAAAGCAATTTACTAGCAAGTCAGAAAAGAATTTACTTTGAAATCCATAATTATGCAACTGAATTTTAATTAAAATGTTATTCTGAAGTAAAAACCCTGATTGATACAGAGCCATCGTTTTAATCTAATTTGCATGGGTCACACTTATGGTGGCCAGCAGGGATGAAAGCTGGGAAACAGCAACAAGGCTACAGACTGCAAATGAAGATGCATTCAAACAGATTATTATTATTATTATCATTTTTATAGAAATTATGAAACATAACCATATTTCCAACTATAGATCCCTTATCTCCTTTAGATCCTAGCTATTGGTTTTACCAATTCAACTTCTGTCTTACAGGGGAAAAAAACACATGCAAACTATGAGACCACAGAGCAGACAGAGTGAAACTGGACTACGGCTGGTATGCAATGTTAGGTCTAAATGCACACGGTCTCAGACGCATAAATCAAGTGTGGCCACAACCAAACACACATGTTTAGTTGCAATGAATGCACTAGTCTAAATGTTGCCTTAGCATCACTGATCATCACTGTGTGAGCAGCAATTCTGGTCGCGCTCTGCCATATGAACCCCAATGGCTCTCTCCCTTCATATACACACACACACGCACACACACACTGCTATCCTTATCCTTTCTCTCTAGTGAAGGACAGACAGAGGATGTGTCTATGATCAGGAAAGACTCACATTTCCTCTGTGAGGTTTCACATTCCTGGGATTCCGTCTGAAGACCACTGCAGCCCATTTAAAACCATTCCCCATATGGAGGGGTGAAAAAAAGAAACCCAGGGCAAATGAGTAGGAAGGACGGCTGGGTAGGTCTTTGAGCTTTGAGAGTTCTTTTTAGTATTAATCTACCCTCGTAAGTAAATGACCTTGTTGTTCACTTGCTGCACATTATGCTGAATGAGAAGACACTTCATTCACATAATGTCATCTAACCTTCCAAAAACCATATCATGACAGAACACCTGTCATTAATCTATGCTGTAGGAATTCAAAACTATACTGCACTGATGTGAGTCTTAAAAACAAAAACAATAGTGGTCTATCACCAAATACAGATAGACACGTCAACAGAATCAGACAACTGTAGGTTCTTACACATCAGCTGAACACCATCAGATTCATCATTTGATGTGGTTACCACCAGAAGACGGTGAGGGTGAAAGGTTTGAAATCTGGTTCCTGCGTACATCCATCACTGCAGGTAAAATCTAAAACAATACACATGCCATTTCTTTCATAATAAGACAATAGCTCCTCAGAGCAAACCAGAAAACGTTTGCCTCGTTGGAAAATGCAAATGAATTGCTTGGAATATTACTTTAAGGAACACCACATAATATAGTGGTATGTCTCTTCTGTGCTTTGCCACTGTTTTTCTTCATAGACCACAATTAGACGAGTCTTAATGACAGATGATCACACATAGTAGTGTTTTAATGACGGTATGAATAAACAGGTGATGTAAAAGATATCCACAAACTATGCTGAAAAACTACAGGAATCCATTAACGTTATCACAGACTTCCTGATACCAAAGTTAAGTATTTAGATCTGACATTACTTTTGGAGGAAGCCCATCCAAAGTCAATACAGGCTACAAATAACGTTAGCCAGCTGGGTTATTAACCTTCAACATAAACAGTTACAGTAGGTTACAGCTAATTTTTGCTAACGAACAAGGTTCATTGACTGCGTTTCAGTGCTCCTTAGGGTTTTAGCGTGAGTCACATTCAGTTACAATCAAACAATTGAAGTGTGATAAAAACAATGAACATAAGGTATAATATGAATTGAAATGTTTATTATAGTCGCCAGTGTCCTGCTGTACCATCAGCATATGTAAACCTGGTTGGCTAGCAGGCTAACTTGCTAACGTTTCGAGCGGCGCAGGAGGGGGTTTAAATTCGCTTACCTGTCAACCGCAGCTTTACTGGGCCATTTCTCCTAACTCCTTGATTAGACATTCCCCTTTGTGTTCCAGCTTGATGAAAATTCACAAAAAGTCTCTAATTCATGTGTCAGCGTATGATTTTTTCAAAAGGGTATCTCCCAAAACAATCCCTCTGCTAGCTTGGGGTTAGCTTGTAGTATCACCATAGCAAATCACGCTGACTGATGCAACATAATGGTATCATAATCATATCGCTGGAATAACACTCTCGTCTTGAGCCCCGTTCACGTAAAAATGTCAAATAACTATGTTCCCAAATGTCGTTCATGCCGCGAGCCACGGGTACTGATACAAGTCAGGTGAACGGTTTGCCCTCCATCCAGACAAGCGCCTACTCTGCCCGGGCAGCTCAGACTGAAGTTGGTGGTGATGATTGTAAAGGCTATGCTCCTAGACAGACAGACAAGCTCAGGGACATTAGATATGAGAGCACATCCGCTACCGTCATTCAAAATAAAAGCAGGATTGAACAATGCATTAGCTCCACTAAACTTACGCAAGAGGGCCACCTGAAAGTACAATAACTATCTTTCAGAAACTAACACGGCACCCTCTATTCCGTTGTAAATATTGGAAAAAGACAAATTCACCTTTAAATCCAATAATAGGTCCGGTCATTATATTTCCCTACGCATATGATAAAGTAGCGAAAACTGACAGACAGTTTTGTTGTAGTCTCAGGTATTGTAAAGTTACATACCAGCAAACCAAAATAATGGGCACATAATTTAAATCATTTTTTACTTTTTACTACGATTGCTGTGGCACGTATGGTCTACATTTATTTTGAAGGTACGGTCGTCCATTTCCGGGCTTCATTTGAGTATCTTTATGTAGATTATTTGGACATGAACAAGCCGACTAATTCACGTGAATACTGCTGGAACATGGTCAAGTGGTCTCAATTTTTAATGAACTTTCATCAGTATTAAGTATACACATGGGATTATCACTAATCAATGAAAATTGAATCAGTTATGGCCAGGATAAAGGCAGAGGAGAGTAATTTTAGAAGTCTATTACATGCCCTCCAATGTGAAAAGTCACTGCTATACATTATACAGCCACCATGGGCAAAAAACATTAAACACAGAAAAAAAACTCATTAATTATGACAAGGCTATTTCAAACTTATTCAACCAATGAGCCCCTATAGACATTATGCCATTTTTCCTGAGGGTAGATAAATATAGGTCTGAGGAACGTGACTTAAAATTAAGTCTCAGGGTCTGGTTCTCCTCCTCTCTGAGCTATCTACTGAGATATTCAGTGGACACATTAAAATTGTTAGATTTCAGGCATAAAATAGTTTACATGTAAAACAGGATCATTATATGCTGTAAACTAACAAGCAAATAGAATAAGCAGTGTCACCTAGTGGTGACATTGACTCATCTCTCATTCCCTATTTCCCACTGGTTCTTCACACCTCAACTCTGTCACATATTTTCAACAAATGAATCAAGCCCGGTTTCCCTATTCATAGCCTGCTTATATTTGAAACACATATCAAGAAAAAAACACTGTATGCATGAATAAAATTTATTTACAAATATTTTTCAAAACGGAACAGATATTTTTGTTTGTACTGTTATGTACAAGGATGAAATGTCTAAAAAAATTACAAAAATATAAAACAAAAGTAAGAATTTTCAGTTTTTTATATGTTACAAAGAGCAAACTGGACGTGTTAAAACTGGAAAGTGCTCTGGTCTTTGGAAATCTGGAAGGTATAGCTGTCTGCTGTAGCCTCAGGAACCACAGACTCATCATCTTCATTCTGAAAGACAAGAGGGACAGGAGGATAAGGGCATTAGAGGATTAACCAAGTCTTGGCATGTTTTGGGGATGGTTTCATGGACATGGATTAGGATAGATTCTGTGGACAATTTCTGTTAGCCAAGAAAGAATCTGTTGTGAACTGATTCATATTAAAATACAGATCTTTGAAAGCAAAAGAAGTTTTATTTTGATAGATTTTGGTCAGGCCAGGAAATGCAAAACTTTAATTACAAATTAGGTAATTAGGTAGACTTGTAGAAACCAGCCAACAACTAGCTTAGGCTACCATATGTTGCACCGCACCTCACATTTATTCTACAGCAATAGTAAGTAGAGAACGGTAATCACACAAATAACCTCTGCCACCCTGCTGGAGCTGCCAGAATGAGTCATACAATTAACAGTGAAGTTGTGCTTCTTCTGCCAGGACATAACACACATTTTTACAAAAATAAAGATTCACAGATACACAAGAAAATCAACTCTAAACACCTCAAGTGAAACCATTGTGGTCATTCAAAAATGTAAAATCAATAGAGATCAGACAAATGTCATTAGTAACACTTACCTCTTCAGAGAAAAATCTGTCTATAATGTTTAGAGAGGATTTGTAGACTGCTTCGTTGTCATGGGACTGCAGTGCTTCAATCTTGTCCAAACCACCCAACTCCTCAATCATTAGGCACAGTTTCTCAATCTCACCAGCTTTAAATGCCATCTGTGGGGAAAGGGAAAAGAAATCTGTAAGAATAATAGTTTCCTCACACAATAAATGAACCTGTGTCCTGTGACCATCCATTTTAATCCATGAATGTCAAGAATCAACCTGCGTCATTTAATCTATAATGTGAGATTAAATTCAGCAGGGCTACATGTTTCCTAATCTCAAAAACCCACGGTGTTAATCTCAAATTCCCTGAGATCTAAAATCAAATATCTGCTGACAGAAGAGTGTGTAAGGTTACGGTTCAAGACTAACATCTCTTTAAAATGTTCTTCATTGCAGTTATAGGCATTAATATAACATTAGTCTGTTTTGCATGGCATTTTCTTTCACTTAGAAAAACATTTTCACAGTTGTATTTCAAGTTCTAAAGAAAAGAAAAAAAGGCCTGTGTCATGTTTTATTAATTTTACTTCAAATCCACTATAATAGTTCAAGTTTCACCACACACCTAATGTCTAAACGTTATATTAATCCTACACAAAATAAGAGTTTCCTGGACAGAATACGATGGAATAGTTGTGCTTCGTAATTGGTTTGTTCTTCATGTCATACATTACAAGTGAACCTGAAGTTGGATATAAAATGCGTCTACTCTTATCTTGTAGAAATAAAGAATAACATCTAGTGATTTAGTTAACATCTGTTCTGTGTGTTAAATGTTATGCGTTATGTGATTGCTGACTCTTTTTATTGCAAATCAATTTTACCTACAGGCACAAATAAAGTAACCTAATCTAACCTACAGTCCACAAGTTGTGCTGAGGTGAATGACCTGCCAACAAGTTTCTAAAACATGTTTTTCTGTTGTTTACTGTAATTGATAGCTTTTTTTGTGTGTGGTTTTCTTACTTTGCGCTGTGAATCTGCCTTTGCAACTGCAACTAATAATTTAATCTTCACTGTGATACATTAAGTATAACTTCATCAAATATAAATTGCATGTTAATTTTTTTAATATTCTGAGATGAATAGTTAGGCGCTACAGTTTGCCTCAGAGGTCACTGCCAATGGCAGACAAGTTGGGGGGCAAAATCTACAGGACACATAGCAAAGAGTGTTAACTGCAGCATTTTGATATCCCATGAAGACACATTTTCTGTGAGCAACTCCAATGCAAAGGGAGCAGTATAGATGAAAATGGGACTTCTGTGGCTTCTTTTAAATCCTGACAATGTACCTGTAAAATATTGTAGATTGCATCCAGGATGACCAAGATGATCTTGCATTCTTTAGCTGTCAGTAGGTTGAGCAGAGGCCCCAGCACATTGCAGTGGACGAGGTAGGCCACTTGGGCCACTGTTCCACCGCTGGTGTAATTGGTGACAGCCCACACTGCCTCCTTCTGGGTCTTGTAGTCTGCCTAAACAAAAAATAAATCTGATGTTTTAGTTTGTAAATCCCTTGAATGTAAATAGTGGTAGTTGCTGTCAAGTCAAGCATTAAAGATACTAGGAATGCTGCCACTATTGTGTTTGACAAAGACAACAGTCTTAGAACTGGAGCTGGAGCCCAGATGCTGCCTTACGGCTGTTTATTGTTGAATGAGGGTAAGATGGATGGGTAAAAGGCAGAGGACAACCATCCTTACACTGATCAATAAAATATAAAAATATAACTAGACCTATTATGAATTAATCTTATTTGGACTCGTGCAACAAGCCAAAAATATTTTCTGTCTGCTTTTGTGTCCCAACCTGTTGGAGGATCTCCACTAGGATGGGTATCAGTCCTGCATTGATAACCTCCTGAATCTGGGTGTCTTTGCCAGCAGTGATGTTGGACACTGTCCAGGCTGCTTCTTTCTGGATGTTGGGCTTTTGGTGACGTAGGAGGCCAGGTAACATCGCCAGGGCACCTGCATTCAGAACACACTGGGTCTGCTCATCTGTCCCAGTCACAATGTTGCCAAGTGACCGCAGGGCTGGAGTCTGGGAGGAAAAGGAGAAGTAGTCACATCTTCCGTTCACATCTGACTGCACGCATGACTTGAGACACTGTAACAGTAATCTGCCCAACACTCAGCCTAAACTTGACAGAAAGATTTTCAAGGAGTGCAGGATTGACCAAACTCTTAATAAGACTAAATTCATATTAGGGATTAAATGATTATGTAAGATTCAAGTAATGAGAACAGATGTTCAAAAAAGAACTAGAGAGAAATTGGTTTTCTTCAACTTTATGATGAGGGTGAATTGGACAGGTTTAAAGTTGAAGATACAGGAGGATGGGTAAAAAAAAAGAGGAGGCTTGAGTGGACTGTGAGGAATGTCTTGAAGTGAGATGATATTTATGAGCATATAATGAGCACTTCTGGACCTGATGGAACAAGCTATTATATTAAAGGAGCCCTATGACTTTCATCAAACAAGCAAATAAGCAAATAAGCGCATTTCTCAAATGGTCAAACTGTTCCTTTAAGATAAACTCCAGATTTTAAACTCAAAGTTAAGCTCTCTCGATTCCATTTCTGCCATCATAAGTTACTTCTGATCAATTAATCTCCTTTGAATATTTAACTGTTGTCTTAAATGAATAAGAGCACTTTAGACAGTGTACTAATTGCACTTTCAAATGTCAGAAATTACACTAACTTTTGAGTTTAACAAACGCTATAGCCCATACCACAATAGAGAGCTCCCCACAGGCAAGAAGCTGTACCAGACGGGGCACCAGACCAGCCTGCACGACCACCTCTATCCTCTCATTGACGCCATCTGTAAGATAGGACACAGCCCAACAGGTGTCGGCTAGGATCTCCCTGTCGTCATGGTGCAGGAGGCGCACCAGGGCTGGAAGTAGCTGCTGCACCGCCGTCAAAGGAGGGGCTGGGTTCTTGTTCCGACACAGGTTGGACAGCGTCCAGGTGACATTGCGCAGGTAGCCAGACTGGTATGGTGATTTAAGAGTCAAGTGTTATTTGTGAACATGATAGTTGTTTGAGTAACAGAGTATACCACAACACTAACAAGACTCAAATTTATTCAGAGTCCTCTCTATAAAGAGAGACACCTACAAGCAGAATAAATTCAGGGCCTCAGGATTTTTTTCAAGCCATGAAACCAGTCAATGACTTGAATAAAAAAGTCTTTACTAATGAGTTCAATTTAAATAAATGCTCAGACCAAATTTTACAGTGGGAGCTATTGTGCAATTTATACATTTTTGATAACTGCAGTAAAAAACTGTACGGTTCAAATTTCAAAGGTCCCTAAGCAACAAAAAAAAATGCTCTGCAGTGTGAAAAAGGGTTCTTAACTGGTCATAAGCTTTTCAACAGGAATGAATAACTTAACACCACATGCAGATAAAAAAAAAAAATATATATATTTATTTGTGTGTGTATGTATGTATAGGCAGCTTATTGCACTTCCTCTTTTTGCAATAATCCATTTAGTGTCAAAAGTCAGTCAACAGTAATTACAATATCCTTATTTTATTAATACCAAATTACAATTTGAGATCATACATTTTTTTAAATGTTCATTTCCTTGCTGCAATTTAGGGATTTTTTTGAGGAACTGATCAGATCAGGAGTGCACAGCTCTAAATACAAGTGCAGCTGCAAACAAAATACACAGAAGAGGAATTAGGATCTGATTCTAATGTGTTAGGGAATACATACTGTATATCCACATGTTATAAATGCACTCCTGACCACACTAAAGGGCAGTCAAGTAAATTCTGTAGTGTAAGAATTAGATGACAAATCTATAACCAGCTGGGTCTAGTTGATTTGCCTACAACAAACAAGTCTGTAAATGTTTTTAAATCTGTACTGGAGGCCATGTTACCCAATGACATCTTCCAAATCTTCCTGAAAATAAATATTTGACCAGGGAGGAGCAAAAATGCCTGATACATATTTTGATGCCATGTTTGCAATATATCTTGTCTGTATCTGGATAGAACATACAAGTTCTTAACAAGGCTGTACTGCCATGTAACATAAATGCGCCTCTTAAACCCAGCAGTGCAGTCATGTTTATAAAAGGAAACTCACAGGAAACACAGACAGGTCAGGGGCTGCCAGCAGGGCCAGGAGTGGCTGGAGTCCACCATGTTTGATCACTAGGTCTCTGTAGTTGGATCCATCACCTGGGTCCAGAAAAAAGACATTTTCAGTCATCTCCAGTCAGCAGTGTATTCACTGAACAGAAAAAGAGTACATCACAACAAAATGTTTCATGTCATGAAAATTGCTGATGGTTTCTGTATGTGGTTACCATGAAAGATGAATCATTTGGTAGAGAATTTCAAAGGAAGCCCTTCATTTAAAAAGAGCCTTCTGCATGTTATTCTGTTATCCTAATATGCCAGGACTGTTTTTCACGATGCAGGCTCCATAGCTTCCTTACTATCGTGCATCAATCACTTTTGGACAATGAACTTAACGTGTCAACATCACTTTAGAGTTTTATGGCACAACCTTTTACATTAATTAATTCAGTATGACAGCCTGTGGAGACAAACAACTTCTGCAGACAAAAGAAGGGATGCATAATTGCACACAAATCCTTGCGTTACGTATTTCTAGGCAAAAAAGGTTAACAATATAACAGTGGAGGATCTAGTAATGGAGCAACAGAAGCAAAAAAAAAAAAATGAATTCTCAACCACAAAGATAACCTACAGTACCTGCAATGTTACCCAAGGCCCAAATGGCCTGCTCGCTTATGTGTGGGTGGGGTGATGCCACCAGGCTGATGAAGGCTGGGATGGCCCCTCCTTCCACGACAGCAGTGGTCTGGTCTGATGTACCTGAGGCGATGTTGGTCAGAGCCCAAGCTGCCTCAAACTGGATGGGAGGACATTCAGACAATGCCAAAAAACTAACAAACCTTGGGATGAGGCTGGCAGCAATTATGCTGTCAATTGGTGGGTGCTTTTCTCTGGAGAGGAGCTTTCTATACATCGAGAAAAACAACAAACATAGTGGAGGGGTTAATCAGTGGAAGGTGACTTCAGGGAAAGAGAAAGTAAAGTTGTAGCATTGTTCAATGTCATTAAAGGAATAAATAGCAATAAATATACAACATCGTGTTTAACAGGTTTGGGAATCTACAAATTGACTTCTTACTCAACAGAAAAAGAACAAGTGTCCCCAAAAATAATATGTTTGAAACCTAAGAGAATTTGAACAAATGATGGACACCAGGGCTTTGGTTGTCTGTTCTTTAGAATACCACAGTTATAATATAAGATGGAACTAGTTTATTATAGTAACACACTAAAACTCTTCAGTCAAATTATTATTCAAAATAACTTTACCTGGCTGCCTGAGTGGCCTGGAGCTGATGATCAAGGTTCTGGCTGTTCACACCTCCTACAATCTCCTCCACAGACCAGTGCTGAGGAGGCTATGGAAACAGAAACAGAAACAGAAGAGGATTACTTATCTGGCAAGTGAACATGGGTCAAACAAGCAGTTAAAAACAACTCGCAGCATTTACTGGAACATGTTTAGGTATGGGTTACAGGATCAGGACAATGCAAATCAACTGTGAAAAAGGAAGCTGCTCAGACTTTCAGTTATGTTACGCATACTCAAAGCCTTTATAAATTAAGAAGAATCACCTTCACATTGCTATCATTAGGTATACACTTAAATTTGCCTCAAGTTTCTCATTGACCTTTGGCCATTGTGTGCAAACAGAGAACACTTTCATATTATCAACCTTTAAGATTCAATTTAACTAGACTTTCTCTTGAGGTAGTGTCAGGCGCTGACATGGAGGGTGATGTAGGTGATTCATAGCCAATAATCAAATACTTCAGACATGACAGGTGCGTCCGGTTTACTGTACCCCGCCAAACCAGAGTGTGAACGAGGCAGTCGAACCGCCCAGGGGCTCATCAGTCACAGACTACCTGTGCGTTCGGATCCTTCTCTTGCAGAGGAGAGGTCGGCTCGTCCAGAAGACTCTGGACATTTCTCCTCTTCAGGATCTGATCATCTTTCTTTGCTTTTCGGAGCTCCACATTGACTTCCGCTCTCCTGCGCCTTAGCTCCTGAAAATGTCGACACCCATAAAAGTTTTACATATCTGTATATTGAACACAAGATTGAGGACGATTACCAACATAATTCGTGCTGTAGTTTATGCTAGTCGTTACTGGCAGGGCTTACATTGGCGTCTTTCCCTTTGTTTTTGAACTGGTTGAGCCGAGCTCCGTTGTCGCTGCCAGCTGACATTCCTGACCGTTGAGCAAGACAAACGGTTCCACTAACGTTATACACGCTCCCTGTGGAAAGACGGGAATTTAACGATCAAACGTTCGTACCAACGGCTGCTTACACTAGCGTCGTTAACTCAGGTTAATCATCAGAGCCAGCAAGAAATTAAGTGTCCGCTTGTCTTGAAGCCAAGCCGGTTATCTAACACCATGTGGCCCATTGCACACGGAGCCTGTCTGGTAAACCAACACCCAAAAAACCCCGCTGAAATTCACAGAAATAAAGATAATACACCCATAATACAATCAAATTAGAAGCAAATACAATGAATTGAATGGTTAAAGTAATAATACATTGTCTAATTGTATATTTTGACATAGAACATGTGCGCCCGGCTTACCTTAAAAGATTTCTCCCAGGCTATTTTTTCTTACAATAGGCGTGACGTCAGATGTATACCGCCCTGTTTCGCTTCTGATTTCTCATTGGACAGTTTGCCTACAAGCTCCTCCCTGTCACCTTCGGTTGGAAAAAATGCATCAAACAACAAAACCGTTGACAAAGGCAACCGGGGTCAGTATCGCGAGATAAAACGGTCACAGTTCCTCAATGTGGACCATTGTGGGTATTTCCTTTACTTAACGAAGTGGATATTCGAGTTCAGATGCTAAAATGAAGGTCAAATCGTTAGTTTCCATCACTTGTCTTATTTTGATAATGGGTATTTTTCGCAAACAGTGGCGTAATGACCCAGTGGCCTAATGGATAAGGCATCAGCCTCCGGAGCTGGGGATTGTGGGTTCGAGTCCCATCTGGGTCGTCTTTAGTTTCCTTTTCAGGGCTCTTCTAGAAGTACCTTTACACAGCGAGCAGAATGGTGGGATACAGCATTGTCTTGCTAATCACATACACCGGTAATTGGTCTATTCTCCATTAATAGTCTCCCTTTGTAACCAGGTGATTGTGACTAGAGTTTGTCTGTTCAGCAATTAATCAACTATCAGCTATCAATTCCAACAATGGTGAAATATGTAAAATGTGAGAGGAGAAAAGGGTGGGGATCAGGAACAGCTGTATAAAACAAGGACAGTCAATTTAAAATAAATATGCACAGTTGCAGCATCATACTGGGAATGCTCAGCTCTTCAGTCCAGAAGTGGACAGCAACATATTACAACATGAAGGTCTGGTTTGATAAATGTAATGGTGTCCTCATTCTGACCACTGGAGGGGAAGAAGATTCATACACTCCATCACTCCATCATATACAACCATCACCCCCATTCGGCATCAGGGCGCTAATAACATTGTTTATGCTGTCAAATAAGTGCCCATGGAAAGGTTCACTTGCACTGGTGCTGGCTCAGCTACCACGTCTATTGGTCCCTAACATGAGCTCATTCAAACCTACTCAAGAGGAGAACTATATACTGGTCTCACTACCTTCCACTTACCTACGTGTTTTGTAAGGGTGGTTTTTGAGCAGGTCCCAGTATTCCTCTGGCTCTGGCCACTCCACTGAAGCTGCTCTGTTGTCTGTGACAGAAGCCCTAAAAGCAGCTAGACCTGCAGCTCATTCCTCAGTTCTTATCTCGCTGGTCCTATCAGCAGCATTTGATACAGTGAACCACTGCATCCTGCTGTCGGGGTAAATCTTGGGTAAAGCGCTTTTTTTTGTTTTGAATCCCACCGGACACTCTTACAGTGTGTCATGGCAAAGACAAACGTCTTTACTCCATCCCCTCCCCACAAGAGTGGCCCAAGGATCGGTACTGACACCTCTTCTCCAGTGGAAAAGGGGCTTAAGACTTAACTCCTCATCATCCCAGCATATCGGTCTCCCCATCATGATATCAATAAATAATTGATTTAAAAAAAATCTCAATTTACATGCTTCCCTATCTTCAGATGACAAATTCAAAACTTAAATTTAAAATCTATGAAAAAATAAATCTGAAACGTAAACAAAAGAAAATACCTTATAACTGCTAGAAAAATAGGGAAATAGCAAAACAGCATGAGTGGAAATAAGCACTGAGCTTATCCTGCCATAAATGCATGAAAACACTGCCCTGTGCAATCACATTCTACAAGCATCACAGGCAAGATGCATCATGTTTTGTACGCTGCTTCTCTATATAAATCAGGAAGATGGTAAAAATGCCAAATATAATGTCATTACCACTAATTAAATTATTCAACTGATCTAAAGAAACATTAGAACGATTAAGGTAATTTACAAAATAAATCACGATAAATCTCATCTTACAAGATCTATTATCATTATTATTATTATTATTATTATTAGGCTAGTATTATTATAAATACTGGACCACGATGCAAATAGCAATATTCAGTTATACTTGTATATTTACTGATTGTATGTTCATGCTCAGAAAAAAACACAAAACAGTGACAACTAGAAAACAACAAACACAATCGCCTGAAGTTTATTTCTGTTCTTTTTCAGTTTGGTCAAGTGTATATACACTGAAGTGATTTTGACAAATTTTAATGTTGCAGTTCCTCACTGTGGCCACCAGAGGGAAGTAAAGTCTGACAAATTTAAATACATTCAGGTCAACAGTCACATCCACCTAAAGCATCGAGATAACCTCAACCATAACCTGAAATAGTGAGTATTTTTATATGATCCATTGAAATTTCAAACGTACTTAAGTATTTAAGCATCGATAAATTAAATATGAACATTATTTTGGACATCACATATTAGAAGGTAAACCTAGTTCCCTTTAACATAAAATCCTACTCAGTAAACAGCAGATAATATCTACACAGAGACACATTTCTCCTCTTATATTGTAAACAACCATTTATGAATGAAAGGAGTGTCATGTCAAAGAATTTATTTCTGTGTTTGGGACGTCCCACCACCTCCCTTTCCCTCTCATTGCAGAGTGGGCCGTATAAAAATCCCAGGAATCCCAGCTCTGTACCAGACCTTAAAGTGTGTCCTCACTGAACATCCAGGATGACAGGGATTATTCTGTTTCTCTTGTTTCTAGGGTTTCCACTTCACAAAACAGAAGAGCGTGTTGTTAACGGTGAGTGTATTTGTTTTTGTCACTCAGGATAGTTGAGATTTGTAGTGACATTTTTATATTTTGATCAGAAATGGTTTTCTTACACATTCTTTCTTGTTGCTTTAATGAGATTAATAATGCAATTTAATAATTTCAGGATTCGCCACTGTTGTAGTTTGTTTGCTTTTAAATTCTTTAGCTTTGGATGTAACAGTTGTATAGCATTGGTCAATATATATATATAGGTCACTATTATTCTAAAACATCTAAAAAAAAACCTATAAAATTTTAACAATCTTAGGTGGCACTAAATTAGATAATTTGATAACATGCTAAGTGAGTAAGAGTTGACATCATCTTATAATTCTGATGAATAGGAAGATTTGTATGACTATTTGAATTTAAAAAGTAATATCTTGGATGTAGATTCCTATCAATTCAATGAGTTTAAATATTTTTCATATCTTATCATTTGAACTAAGGTAAGAAATAACCAAAGTAAGTTTTTAAGGAATGTCCAGAGTTACCATGTTGGCTACATTAAATTAACCCACTGTTGTAATCTATTGTGGGAATAAAGGGGTTTATGGGGTAAAATACAAAATCAAATTGTGTAAATTGAGTGCAAATGTTTTGTCTGTTTAAACCTCAGAGCTGTACAGTCTGATAGAAAAGGGTCAGAGCAGCTTTGTGGATCCAGCCCCGGGCAACCAGAGCAGGCTGGTGGTGAAAGAGCCCTCCCTGCCCATCAATGAGCTTCTAGAGAAAGGCAGCAAGACCGGCGAGTCCAAATTCGCCCTCCATCCTCTGCCCTCAGCTGTGTGGCCCAAGCACAGCGACCTGGCCCCCATCCCTCGACACCACGCTCCCCACAACAAGAGCAAGAAGGGCCCCAAGAGCGACCGTCTGCTGGAGCACAACAGCGAGAAAACCAGAGGAGAAGTTGTCGGTCTGCTTCCCAAAGCCCCGCTGACAGGAGCTACAGCCGCTGCCACTAACCGCACCGTGCAGAAGACCAACCAGGACACCCAGCCCAACATCAGTCCTCCTCAGCAGAGCGAAGCAGAGGGACACCCCAACTCCAGACCCAGGGGCCCACCCCACTCACAGCCTCAGGCTCAGCCGCACCAACCGGCGCCCTCTCCGCGGAGAGATCAGCCCAACCGCCGGCTGGACCCCGAGGAAAACCGGCCGGGGAAGTCCAGTCTCTATCAGTCAGGCATCGGCGCAGCGACCCGAAACAACAGCCGCCCGCCGGTCGTCTTCAACCGGCGCTCCTCCAGCCTGATTTACCAGTTCGACATCCTGAGGCGAGGTATACAAGGATTTGTTGTACCCCGACCTTGAAATCTGACCTCTGTATTAATATTGATTTATTCACATATTCAGGATCTTTATGCTTGAGCAGTATCGCCTTGCAAAGTCCCTGTTGGGATACAAGATTTATTGTTGGGATTACATATTACAAAAGATTGAAATTATGCAAGAGTTTATCCAGCTGGGAAAATCTTTGCTATGCTTTCTATGCTTTATATAGATAGTATTTATCACCAGGAATAATCTGTGCAATCTGACCTGTGATATTCAGTATTACACAATCACAATGACAAATGCCTTTCACCAAATACAACATTTTTATATTAGTTACAGAGTGAAAAAAAACTGCAGTTTTACTTAACTTTTGCTCATATAAAATGGAGCCTATTTCCAGTAGGCTAGAGCTGGGCCTTATTGTAATGTTTGGGGCAAAAAGCATGCAAAGTGGATTTCACCTCAAAACTACACTTTCCAAAATTCTTTTGAACAAAAAAGAAACCTTTGTTGCAAGTCGTTCCCTTGTCTCTGTCTTCCCACGTTTCCTGTCACTGCCTCCTGCCCAATAAAGGCTTAAAAAAAAGCCCCCAAACCATTTGAAATAAAGCCACATCTGATACTTTTTTGGAAGTAAGTCAGGCAAGTAAGATCATACTTATCAGCAAACATATAGAGTTCACCGAGTTCACACACTAAGTTAAAGAGCCATAATGACAGTGATGGTTTTTCCTCATCCAACGTCCCCCGCCACTAATTATATCCCCTTCCCTCAAATCTGGCTGTCATCATGTTGCCTTGTGTGTGGGTGGCTGTAATGATACTGATGCAAAGCAAGTGAGACCGGTCTGATATTGTACTTAAGATGGAAAATATAGGACTGATGCGATCCCATCACATATATCCCACCTCCTCCAGTCCCCTGCTGAGGAATGTGATGCCTGGGTTTTGTAATGGCAACCTTGTCCCTTTCTAATGACGCTGGAATGAGAGTCTGGCTCCGAACTGGCACGGCAGATAGTCCCTCTCTTTTCTTCTTCTCATCCCTCCATCCTGACCTCTGCTTGTCTTCTCCTCAACAGAGTCTGACTTCACACATGATGCCTTCTGCATGAGTGAGTGCAGGAAGGAGAAGGAGGAGAAAGAGTATTACTGCTACAGTGAGTTTGGTACGTACCCACTGAGAGACAAAGATAGACTCTTAAGCACATTAAAATACCCCGAATCCCCAGAATGGTGATGTATTAATCTCCAGCATGTTAACATGGTTTTCATGTCCCTTAAACAGCTGTCAATGGGATAGTGCACGACATTGAGGTGTTGCGCAAAGGAATACGGCTCATTACGCTGATGGTAAGCAGTGATGGTTTCTACAAAATGAGTCGTCTCTACGTGACCCCAGACAGCTTCTTCTTCAAAGTTCGCCTTCTGGTCCTGGACACGTACAAGTGCAGCAAACCCTGCCCTGACATCAAACTTGGTGAGTGCAACACAGTAAAAGCCTCATAAAACAATCTGCCTTCAGTTTAGAGTTGCCAGTTTGAACTAAATAAAAGTCTAGCCACTGTCTGAAGGATTGTTGTTCAAGCTGAGGTCTGATAATAAGCTGTAATATCCTGATAATATCCTAATACCTTTTAACTGATACTGGATTAATATTATTTTTTAGTATTTTTAGTTGTTAATTTCTCTGGTTTTGTCAATGTGATTTAAGATGAAAGTTATTTATTATGGGACATTTGCTGAGTTTGATCATTGATATTACACATAAGTACATTTCGTAAGTCCCACAATGTTTAGAAGTCTGTAAGTTCCCACCAAAGCTTCCCTTTGTGAGATGTGGGAATTCAGTTTTCCTGAGATCAGCAGAAACAGTAACAACTACTTGTTTAGTGCAAACATGAAAATTGCTTGACTGTGCACATTTTTCCCCCTGGTGCTTCAACAGTCCCTCTGTTTGTTCCTAAGGGACCAGATACATTATAATGGGTCAGATCTACCACCGGAGGCGCCACCTTCCCAATGACCTCCTGAACCTGCTGAGCGGTAAACTGAAGCCCGGAGACGGACTCCTGCGAAGCAACAACTATGTCAAGAGGTTCAACAAACGGAGACACCAGAAAGCCCTGGAGGCCGCCCGCTCCAGGTGTCGGTGAACCAGAGATAAGACAATTGCCCCCTTCTGCAGGGGAAGAGACATTGCAGCTTATGGGAACTGATCATAACTAACCGCTCAGTGTTGTGCGAGAGAGAGGACATTTTGCAGAAGGCACGGATTTATTTTTCATATGGACTGCTACGATGTACCATAATGTAACAAAATTAGTTTATAGAATGGGTATATTTTCTCATTTTGGCATCGTGTGGGCATTTCTTGGTTTTATTCATGTGTATTTAACAACCTAATATTTGTCCTGAGAAAGAAACAATGTCATATCAGGTCCAGCCTTTTTACTCCCACTATAATCCAAGCACGAAAATGAACACACATATAAGACAAAACTTATCTTCCATACGAACATATTGGTTTTCCAATAATAATCATAATCACAGTTGCTCTCTTTTAGGAACCTTGGATCTTCTCATACAAATTCAACATTTAAATCTCCCTTTAATTAATGCTTCTTAATTGATATGAATGCAAAATGTTGTATTGCACTGAATAGTATCGTTTTGTATCACCCAGTCCCGTGCATGTTGTCCCTGTGGTTGTTACTGGTACGCAGGAAATGCACTATTATTGTTACAAGGTCCAAAGGGAGGGAATGAAGGGCCTGAAAAAGCAGCAGCAAACCCCAGTGGAGGAGGAGGAGAGAGGAAAGAGGAGAGGGTGGGGGGTGGGGGTGGGAGTGGGGTGGGGGGTGGGGGTGGCAGGACCTTTGCTTGTCATGAAGGCGGCTTATTTTTCTAGCTTTAATTATGTGTCCACGATGAAATGTCTTGCCCGAGTAGACTGGGACATCAAACAAGGCCATGCTGAATGAGGAAGGGGTGTGTTGTTGTAGGGACTAAGCCGTAAGTCTAATCACAGGAATCTGATCCTCTCCGCACCTGGACACATGACCTGGAAAAGTGCCTCCATCACAGCTCCTCTTTGGGATAGCTCTTGTTTTCTTGCTTACACACAAACACGCACTCCTTTGGGAAGGCCAGAGCTCAAAAGGGGGGTGGGGGGTGGGGGGTTAAAAGGGGTAAGTGTTTAGGGCAGGATCAGAGAAAGAGGCGGGCAGTGGTGAGATGGAGGAGGAATAAAAACAGTTATGTAAAATGATGCAGGGAGGGGATTGAGGCAGGAGAAGGGGTGTTGGGTCTGTCTTTGTGAAGAAGCAACTTATTTAATCAGAAATCCCTGGCTTGATTGTAGTACGACCCTGAGCTCATGCTTCTTATGAAGGGGAAAAGATTTGCACTGAATGCTTACTTGCTTTACAATACACAAACCCAATAAAAATGTGCATTTGTTTTGTACTCCACGACCCAGTGAGGAACTTATTTGTCTTTATACTAACCCTCCACTCATGCTATCACATACATCTGCCCACTGACTGAAACATTGATCCTCATTACCATCCCCAGTGATTGCACGAGAAGGATCCCCTAAAGTAAGACACTCTAATTAAAGTTTAACAACCATGGTCTCCGTCTGGCCTCCCGGAAGATAGACCGACTTGGGAACTTGGACGTTGAAGCAGGCAGGGCTGAGCCTCTTTTCTCCCCCTCTGTCCGTCTGTCAGCTCGAGCCGGTCAGTTCCCAGGCTCGATGAAGCCTCTATCTGGGATCAGCGCTGGAGGGAACAGATGCAGGCGGGCAGGAAACAGGAGCCTGCTCCACATCTTGGCTACTATCGCAGCGGGAGGACATTCCTCATCGCAGAGGATGTAAAGGAGCAGGAGGGGAGGGAGGAGGGGGGAGGTGGGAATATCTCCAAGTTGTTTCCTGTGTGATAGCCCCCAAGCCACGAGAGGGGAAGAGACGAGGGTGGTGGACTGAAACCACTCTGGGCTTGTGGTCATCTGCGGTGCTTGCAGTGTCTATGTGACCCTCTGGATTCATTCAGCAGTTAGAGTGGGGAGTTAACAGGGGGAGGTGGGGGAGAAGGGTGTGAGAGGAGAGAGAAAGGTCAACCTTAGAGGTGGCCCTTGTGTGTCATGTTGGTAATTTGATCACAGGGAGAGTTTGTATGAGTTTGTATGGGGGTCATGACCTTATCCTTCAGCGCTCACGAGCAGCCACGTCAAAGCACTTCTCCCTGAAAGCTCAAGCCAATTGGCTTTGCAGCCCCATGTCTTTGCTTGGTCGGTAGTCCTGCTTTGTTGCTGTGCAGTCCTCTCCTGGTGTTTGACTCAAATAACTTCTCAAAAAAAAATGAAATTAAAAATTTTATGAAATAAAAACTGTTGAATGGCAATGGAAATGTCTGAATAAACCTAATTGTTTTCAACATATTTACTTTTAAGATATGTAAAGTAACCTATTCGGTTTGCCGTGTATGTGCTTCCCTGACTAGAGCTGGGGATGTTGCAGTTCATGGTCAACATCTTAACCCATAAGCCACAGGGACGACTGTTATGCAGATAATACTCAGTTAGACATCTCGTTTAAACTACGTAATGTGGCAAAATTATCTAGTTTACACAGCTGCCTAAAGTCTATAAAAATGGAAGGCACGGACTCTTCACCAACATGTACAATGTTTGATTCGTTCTCTTTTAGTTTTTTCCAGCTGAGGAACATTACTAGACGCATGACCAGACTCTTGCTTTTATTTCATCATATCTCGTCAATTATGACTCCCTCTTCCATCCACAATGCTGCTACTTTTAACCTGGACATCTAAAAGGTCTTGTGACACATATTTTTCTGTATCCCACTAAAATCAAGATCCAGTTCAGGATTCTTATGATACCTTTCATGGCTCTGCAGTTTTTTTGCTTATTTCTATTTATGTTGTTTTTATTTTTCTTAAGTCTGTATTTTATACTTGTTGCTATATACATATATATATATATTTATATGTATGTATATATATATTTTTTTTTAAATCATGAAGCACTTTGTGACGTCTGCTCTTGAAAGGTGTGATGTAAATACATCCCTTTACAATGTGAGAATGCAAGAATTGTATAACAATAGAGTGCACAGTAAGATAAACCGGTGTTTCTGTAATGGGCAGGGGCAACCAAAGAAAACACAAATCTTTTCAAAACTGGTGTCAAAAACATTACTTTATTATCTAGGATGAAATGTCCTATCAAGTACAAAAGAGAATCTCTTCAGAGTTGCCACAATCTGTTAAAAACATAGAGTAATTTTTATCTGTAGTTTCGTTGCTTCAACATTACTCAAAAAACTGAGAACTTTTCATTGATATGAATAAATAATACAAGAAATGCAATGTCAATATAGAAGTTATGCTGAACTGGTTGGTTTCTTACAAAAAAAATGAAAAAAACTCTTTACAAGAGTTACTGTGTCACTCTACCCCATTCAAAACCTTTATGCTCACAATATGCAGCACTTTTAATATCAAGGGCAATTTCACCTAAATGTAGAGTTCACTTCAATTAAAGAGAAAAAATAGACAGTTAAAATATACAGGCGGGCTTAGTTTGCTGGTTCAAAGAGTGAAAAATAAAAGTTTCTACTGCTCTAAAAATCTTTCATTTCTACATATTTGGACAGCAATAATATACAATAGAGATTACAAACAGTGGATGAAACACATCATCATCAGATTACAAAGAGACAGATATTTGTGTGAAAGACACACAAACACAAAAAAGAAGACAGAAGCCACATTATCTCTCAACTCTGATACACAGAGAAATAAAAATAAAAAAAACTTTATGATTGAAACGGAAACGTTTGCTTAATTTGAAATTGTTTTTCACATCAACTTAGAGACAGCTGTAACTGTGTCTTAATACTGCTCCCCTCCTACAAAAATGATAATCACACATTACAAAAATGTTCCCAAATATGCTAAAAATGCAGCTATAAAATTTTCATACAAACCCCACGGTACAAAGACTCCCCAGTCCCCACTCAAAGTTTACTCCCAGACATGCTGCCACAAACCGCAACATAACTGAGTTGATGCTGAGTGGAAAAGTCCATTATCCAATTACTTAACCATGCTTTGAGGGCGAGTTGAGAGACATATGTGAGCCAACCTGTCAACTTCAATGAAATATGCTGGAAGAAGTGGCTGATAGATAAGGGAGGGGGGACATAGTGACTCAGCCACTGACAGAAAAGGACACAGAGCTTTGAGGAGACAGTGTATGGAGGGAGGTACAGTACATGTGGGTTAATCAAGCCTTGTACAAGGTTCAGCCTCCCTGAAGGCCTAACAGACCCTTGTCATCGCAGCTCGTCCTTGACCTCCTTCTAAAAGGTCACGTTTAAAAGGAGCTCAGGACAAGTTAACATTCTTCACTTGCATTTCAGAAAAGCACAAAATGAGAAAAGGTCAGAATAAGGGCGGGGTGTGGTGGGTGGGATGGCCTGTTCTGGGTGTTTCCTTCTGGAAGTTCAGGTGAAGGTAACACAGCCCTCAGACAAAATGATTTGAATTACTTGAGCGAGTGCTGTCTACACCGATATATGGTGATTTTTAATCTGACAAAAACTTTGTCTCTTGACTATTTTTCTTTTTTAAAATCAAGCTTCTATGATAAATGGAGCATCTCAGCATGAGGCTACTGTAATAGGGAATGTAAATGAAATGTACCATTGACAGACATATTCTATGTGGCTGGTTCAGGCTTTGAACACACCTGAGGGTAAAGCAATAGTGTGGTCAGAACAGCTGGGTCCAGCGGAGTTAGGTGTGAAACATGGAAGGTGACACTGCATATTCATCCAAGATGAGCTGAATAAAGTGGCTGACTGTTTTCAGTGGGCTTACTTTTTCGGGTGAATGGAAAGGAGCTACGAATAGTCCTACAGCACCAATAAAATGCTGCTTACAGACATGCTGTTTGTTAAATATGAGAAGAATGAACTCAAGGTACTGTACATGGATGTGAAGTGTGCAGATCCTGCATATTTACCCCGACGTTAAGCATGGACAGGGCGTTTCTGTGCACTCTCGTAGCTGTTTTCATTTGTAGCAGTGACCAAGCTTAAATGGGATGTTTGTATCATGAAAACGTGAGAGGATGACATTAAAGTTGAACCTCTGGGTGGGAAGAACAAAGCTGACACTTTGCTATATAGGATACAGAAAAAATAGTGATCAGTTACAGAGTGAACACAGCTCTTTAACAGTATGGTGCTGCCGTGAGATCAAACTGCCACTGCACATCCAACCAGCCAACTTATAAATCTTATCTGCCATCTTTCTTCCCCATCCGGATCTTCCCTCTCACCGAGGGGCTGCACTGGTAGGAACGGCTGGCTGGGATGAAGCAGGCTGCCAAACAGGGTCGGCGATCACCCTGCCCCTGGTCTGAAGGTGTGACTTCTCTGTCATTAGGTCCCACTGACGCTTTGGACGAAAAGAGGGCTTTTGAATTCACTTCTTTCCCCCTCAGCAGTGCAATGGAGGTGTTGGAGGCTGGGCTCTGTGACACCAGTGCGAGCTGATTTTCAGCTGGGAGTTCAGGTGCAGCCTGACTGGGACCACAGGGCTTAATCATTCAGATGAAACCACAAGCCTTGTCTTTTTGACACTTGGTTTTTTAGGAGGGAGCTAAGAGGCTGCTGATTGTAGTTTGTTGTTATGAGACCTACAGAGACGGGCAAAGAGAGGAGGAAGAAACAGTTGGAAAACTTCTTTTCGTTTCCTTTTTTATTAAAAGCTTTACAATATGACAAAAATATGCACTAAGGGAAATACAAAAAAACAAAAACAAACAAAACAAAAACATGTATTGGATGCCAGTGGGTCAGACACTTTGACATAGACCAAGCAGCCATGTTGGTGAAATGTTAACGAAGTGTATGATGTGATGTTGGCCCAACAGTGTATATACAAGGGCTTTTTGTTGTGAACTGGAGACTGCCAAGCTTGCCATATTTAGAACAGGAAAGCTAAACTAGATTTTCTCCAATCTATTTTTACAGTTCCTACCATTATTTCCTTTAGAGCATAAAAATAGTCCTTCACAAAAAGATAGAATATGCACATAAAATAACATTATACATGGGTACAGCCAATAAAAAGAAACTAATAAATGTTGCATGCTTTCTTAAAATTCTCGGCTAAGAAATGAGGTAAAAATGTTCTGCTGCAGCATGTTATGACCAATACAATAAACAACAGTTCTGTCAAATTAAAAGATAAGTTATGTGTGTGTCTGTGTGTGATGAACTTAAGAGGAACTCAGATTTCACAATAAAAATCAATAGCTTTGTCTTTTCAAAATTGAATCTCAAGAAAGAGAATGACAATCTTAGCTAAACTTCATATTTTGCCTTATATCCAACTCAGACATAAACAAAATATCAGTCATCTGTTGCAAGAAGTGTAAGAAAATACATTTTCCCTTGAATGCTTTGTGTTACCAACATGGCTGCCATTATTAGACAGTAGAAACTTTTTTTTTTCTTTCCTTTGCTTCTAAAATAAAAAAGGATCACACCTACAGTGTGGCTTAATATATGCACTTTCTTACAAAGTTTTTAATGCTGTTTTAAACAAGTAAAAACAGCAACGTTCGGGATAGCAAATTATTTTTTGTTTGTTTTAAGAGTGACCCGGGCACCCAGGAGTTTGACATCACAATCTGCAAGAGAGGGAGAGAGAAAGAGGGAGAATGGATGGTGTAAATACATGCGGGTGAAGCACATCACCGTTTTAGGCACAAAAAGCTGGATGCAAACCATAAGAATCACTGAACTTATCAAACATCAGGGCTGAAATGCTCAGAGAAACTCCATGTGTGATGAGATGAGACAAGAGATACACTATGACTGGCCCCTCTCAAGACGCCATGAAATGTTTAGCTTCATCTCCAGTAAACAAACATAATACATCAATAAAGTAAAGCCAAATAACACCATGATATACGTATATAAAATCAACCAAAATGCAGCTAAATATTGCCAAAATCTTGTAGTGTGCATCCATCCAAAGCAAATCACATCACGCAGTGAAGGGCAATGCATTGAGGTGAGTTTGGAGGCATAACCAAGCACAAGATAGTAGCGTTGTTAGAGCTTAATTGTTGTATAGGGTTCAATTGTGCAGGAACAGCTGCCTCCACACTATGGGCAGGAGCAGCGGCAACAGCATCAAGGCAACAACTTGCTTGAAATCAACTAAACCTGAAACCAAATAGGCCTGAGATTTTTTGGCTTTTTATCGGGCTGGTTTCACAGTCTATAAATCCACTTAAAACATCAAATAATAGCAGAAAATGCACCTTCATTACAGAGTGAGAGCTGAAGCAGACATGTTGTTATGGGTGTAAAATCAGCTGACTGAAGCCTGAATGTGTATGAAACGGGGATCCCACCAAGATGGAACAAGGGTGTGACTGAACGCTCATAACGCGCGCAGAGAAAAGCTCATGTCGGCAAACGCATGTATCACTTCCATAGTGCAAACAAATGAGGCTTTGAAATGACACAAACAAAATAAATTATGATTGTTTGTTCTGCTTGTTGACAGAACAAGCCTCCTGGTTGTATGAGCATTCACCCCTGACCCGAAAAGAAAAACCCAGTAGATGACAAAAAGGTCTGGAAGAAACATAAGATTAAGACCCAGGAAATCGAAGGAGGAGTCGATGAACTCAACCAGTGTCTGACAATGTGTTTTTCCATAAGAAGTCAAATTTTATTGCTCTTTTTGGAGAAAGCCTGTGTCAACTGAACCTCCAGGGAGGTCAGAGGTCAGACAGCAGCACAGCTGGAGCCGCTAATGACTTGGTCTCTTTCTTACGGACACTTCATTCAGCAGGCTGGATGCTCTACCACTCAGGGGCTTAACTATTCTCGAGTTTCCCAAAGTCACCAGCTGCAACTTTGTGTTTTCTTTTCCTAATCAGTGCTCATCATCATGAACCATCATCATCTACCCATCTTACCTGCTGGCTTTGAAGCCTTTGAGCTTCTGGACAAAGAAGTTCTCCAGAACCTCGGCACACTGGTAGAACGGCGAGTCACTGGGGTTGTAGTAGCGGCAGTTATCGAAGATTTTGGTCATGTCCGCCACAAATTCTGTCAGCTTAACGTACTCGCGCTTCTGTAACCTCTCCTCCATGGTGGAAAGGTCTGAAAAAAGGAGATTTAAAAAGTATATTTGGTCAAAGATTGTATGTACAGTATGTAATAGAGACGAACAAAACAAACCCTACAAATTAAATTGCGAGATCTTGCCAGAGACAAACATCATATATGCGGAAGCAGCAGATGAATGGCTTTTCTAATCAACTTGGTTGATCAAATCAGCATGTCTGCTCCAAAGTAATTGCAGCTTATGTGGCATGTCTTTGACAGACTTTCAAATATGTTTTCTGTGAGCACAGTTCATCACTTTATATGTGACAGCAAAAATCCAGAACCTCTGCCAACTTTAACCTCGATCTACTCAGCCTTTCAGATCAGTAACTGAAATCTGACCGATTTGTCATTCCTGAGGACAGTGTCATTATCCGAGTGTCATTCCGGAGAAAAAAAAAAATCCACACAAAATTAATGGAACCTTTGAGAGTCCGATGAATATGAGTCTAGGTCTCCCTTGAAAGAGGAGCTTTCAGTGTTACTAACCTGGTTGAACCAAGTTACAAAATGAAAAAAATAAGATTGAGTTAGCGAGGAAGCTAACTGGCAACAGCTGAGGCTTCATATAATCTGCTGCTGCCGGTGGGTTGCTCTGCACGGCGTCCCCGGGGCTGCGTTTTAAACAAACATATCCGACTCTTAACCTCCTTAACCCCCACCCAGCTGGCCAGGGGCTCACAAACCTCATGGTCAATATCAAAGACCTCCTTCTTCTCTGTCATCAGATTTCATCTTAAAACCCTCCAAAAACTACCAACGGCTGCAGCTACACCAGCCAAATGCTCTTTTTATTTTCTGAAAATCAACAAGGTCTTTTTCTTGCGGTGGAAAGGAGAGGGGAGGGTTTCCAGGACCAGGCCAACAGGAGCTGAGTGTGGGGCTGGTCCCTTTCCACAGGGAGTCCAGCAGACCCGGACCAGCTCATTAACGGTTTGTTTGTGTGGAAGTTCAAAAAGGCCCTGTTGACGAAAGTCCCCATTTACATGGCCGGTTTGATCTGAGTTGGAGGGCTTCCTCCCTGCTGGCCTCCTGACGGCTGTGTTTTAATGTTTAAGATATAGAGACTGGGTGTTACGTCCGATGCCTAAAGCAATTACAAAATGAAAACAGTAATACTGAAGCAATTTGATCTGCCGAATAAGGATTGCTCCCAATCCCAGTCTGAGTAACTCAGTATTAAGTATCTGCTGATTCATGAGTCACGATCTGATATTTTTCCATATAACGCAGCCAATGAAAGTAGGTTGACATTAAAATTCATAAGGCCAATCCACAAAAGATAAGAAGTCTGAAGAGCTCTGCCTTCAGAAAATACAGCCTGGACCACTGCTTTCCTTTAATAGTTCTCTGTAATATTTTGTATTGTGTCCAGTAGTAGTAATTTTGTATCATATAATCTAGGGCTGCAAATTTATTGATTCTTTTCATTATCAATTAATGTGCTTTTTTTTTTTTTTTTTTTTAAAATGAATCCATTAATCACTTATCATGACTGTAAAATGTCAGAAAATAGTGGAAATTGTCTCTCGTCGATGGGGGATTGATATTTTATATGTTTATTGTATTGTTAATATATTCATTATTCATGTTACATTCTCTGTGTTTCCAGTTTTCTGCAGTCTTGTCTTTCAACTACATTAACCTGCAGCAACAACACAGATAAAAATGAGGGTAAAATGAGGTAGTTAAAGCTCATTGGTCAATGTATGCTCTGGAAAAAAAAGTCACCACCTAAATACATGCAATTTTAAGTAAATGAGCTAAAACAAGCAACATTTGTATGTAACTTTAGATTTGTATGATTTCGATTTCAAGATTTTCCCCAATGATAGGCATTTTATTTCAAAAGGTTTCCTCAGCGGGTCAGTGATAATACTCAGAGAACAAAGTAGACGAGCCATCAAAAGGAAGGTAAGAAAAGTTAAAATGCTCAATACGGTGCACGCCCTCAGTGGAATAAAGATCAGAGAGGGGGTTTGGATCCAGAGTATCTGCTGACCTAAATGGGAATGGAGGCCAATTCCCAAATACTGTTGAACATACAGTAGCTGGGAAACATTCACTCACGAACCCGGTTGTCAATATTCACTGGTGTGGTTCTTTGTGTAATGTGGACAAGGCCTCTGAATATTTCTTCTCACTCACCCATTGGTTCCTTGATGACCCTGTAGTAGTCCGGGGCGTCATTTGTATCCACTGGCTCCAGGAACGGCCACGCCATTTTATGTGCCTGCAGAGGAGGGAGGGCCCGAAAGAGAGAGAGATAAAGAGAAAGACAAGACACTTGAGAAAGCTGAAACCAATGAAGAAAAACAAACAGCACCGTGAAAATGACACTGGAAGCAGGTGGGTCAACACAGATGTTTTCTCTCTCTCTCTCTCTCTCTCACACACACACATACATACACAGACCAGTGGACAGAGGAGGAGAAAATGAGGGGAGAAGGGGTTTGGAGGAGGAGGAGGAAGAGAAAAGAAAGGGAAGCTAGAAAAAAAAAAAAAAAAAATGCTGAGGCCAGGCAGCTGTCCAAGTAGCGCTCTGGGGACCCAAACCCATCAGATAAGTCACACACAGAGGACTTTTGTTTGCTGCTCTTACACTGTAGAGGGGCGACAAGGAGCTGTGTTGGTGTTCAGTCTATTGCTTGTAATAAAAAAAGACCACTACTCTGTTACTGCTGCTTCAGCTGGTGCTGAGAGAGAGTTTGTGTACCTGCAGAGTATAATGGCACAGGGAGGTTTTATTCAGTGCACCGTAAGTATGTGCAGCGACTGTTTGTCTCTTGTTTACCTGTAAGGAACGCAAGATTCTCCGCAGACCCTCGTAGTCCTTGTCAGTGAGCGGAGTGAACACCGTCATGGCGTCCTCTGTCGACTGACACTGTGGGCACACGTACTCGTCGATGTGGTTGGCCTCGCTCTGCAGGATGCCAACACAGCGACCGTGGTACCAGTTTTGACACCGATCACAGCCGATGTAGAACCTGAGAAGACAGCAAGTGTTGGCTTTTAATTGTGATTTTGGGCAATTTGCAATCCAATGCATAAAAATGTGCTGTCCTTCAAACAAAGTGAGAATTCTCTTTCCGTCTGTCCATCTGTCCTTGGATATTCTTGACAACCGCTCATCCAATCGACTTCATATTTGTTGTTTACTTTTCCCAATTTCTGGTGCTGCAACACACACACACACACACACACACACACACAGCTGCAACTGCTTACTGGGACTCATCGTATGGTGTTTGACAGATGCAGTACAACTCCTCTGTGCTGCCCTCCTGGCCCCGTTTACACTCCACGCAGATGTAGTCGTCCATTTTCTTGGCCTCCTTCTCTGTGATGCCCACACAGTCGCCATGATACCAGTTGGTACAAAGGTCGCAGCCAATGTAGAACCTTTAGAGAGAACAGAGAAACACAGGTGTTGTCACTGATGTCTCGCAGATACAGTGTGCCAACTTTACTTTATTGTGGTTTTTAAAATATAAAAAGCTGCGTTGTGCTTTTGTAATTAGGTTGGAAAGAAAGGGTTTAATCTACACTGGAAGCTGAGTCGCATCATTTTACGGTTCCTTTGATAAATAATGAGTGATGTTAACAAAGCTAATGTACACTACACAGGGGTGCGATACAGATATAGACAGGAACTAAAAGTCCAATAGAGCATTTGTATTTACGCTTCCATCACATCTGTAGATGTTTGTAGATCAAGCAAATTAGGCAGTGCATTAATTGTCCTAATATTGGTTCTATAACCAGGGTTTGCTTATATTTTGAATGAATGCTCTACAAACATCGCTGCAGTCTTGAGGCTTGTGTTTGACTGCAACCCAGTAGTTCCCGGACTGTTGGAAAGTACAACCTCAGGAGCTGTGACTTTTTGGGAGTTAAGAATTAAAATCCAGAAACCAAAACGGGAACTAAAGGTTGCTGGAGAAGTTCCTGTCTTCAAAAAGAGCAATTCTATTTTACCTCTTTGTTTTTTTTTTTCTAACTATGTTTAACTGTGCCTGTTGCTGCCACCTGCGCTTCCAACCTTAAAAATAAAGTATTTAACATGAGTATTCGCAGTGAGCATGATCATACTTGGTCTCGTCATAGGGCGTCTTGCAGATGCAGTAGAGCTTGGTGTCCTTTTTGCTCTCCTTGGAATTCGTCGTTGAGATCATCTTCTTCTTCTTGGACTTAGCTGACGGTGCAGTCTCCCTCTCCTCCTCCCGTTTTCGTTTGTGTGCGGGGGTGACGGTTGTGGTGTGGTGATGCTGAGCGGCGATGCCATGTGCGTGTGCATGAGCGTGTTGCTGCTGGTGTTGGGCAGCGGCCGCTGCGGCCTGGGCTGCCTGCTGGGCTGCGGCCTGAGCCCTCTCCTTCTCCCTCCGCATCCGCAACAGGTCCCGCTTCAGCTCCTCCTGAGGAGTGTCATGTCAAGACAGAAGGGGTCAAAACAAGTTGAGAGTTTCCACTGCCGTTCATCATACCATATATTTATGAGTATGTAAGGCCTTTTCGCATGATCAAAGCAATTTAATCATTTTTTTATGTATCTCCTTCAGGGTTCTCACTCTTTTCAAGAAATTATTTTGTGTCCTTCCCGCCCTTCCTCCATACCTGGGCCTCTAGCTGCAGCTCCTTGTCGAGAAGCGCTCGCTTCTTCAGGATTTCCATCTTGAGGCTCTCTTTGTGCCGGTAAAGGAGCGAGGAGAGTTTGCTGGCATTGGCCAACCTCCTTTTCGCCTCCACCACCTCCTCCTTCTTCCTCCTCTTGGCCGCCTGCCTCTCATCCTTGTCTATCCGGTCCAGGATGTACTTCATCACCTGGTTGCATACAATCATTCTGGACAGACACAAAAGAGAGAAGGTAAAACGAGAAAGGACTTCATTCAGATTCTACATTCCTTATGACCTTTTAAAGGTTACAGTGGATCAGAAATGCATATTGTATAGAATAGTAAAGCAGTGTCTATTGAGGATGAACAGTGCTTTGAATGCAGCAGAAAAAAAAACAGAGCTCCAGAAACAGCCCTGCTGAATCTAATGAGGACCCATGTGAAATAGGGCTGTGGCCCATTAAGGGTATTTTAAAGGAATAAAAGACAAATAATACTCCTGCTGAGAGAGGAGAAGGATAAAAGAGCAGGGAGGGAGAGGATTATCACAGATCTGAATCTTGAATTCAGAAAGCCAGTACAGTCAAAGTCACAGAGGAAGAAAGTTATCCCTCTGACACACCAGTGGGAAGGAGCCGTATATTAATCCAAACAATGCTTCAATGTTTCAGAGAGTGCAACCTGCATGACTACTGGCTACTTCAAAAATGTGAACATCTAACTTTCCACATGTAAGAAATGGCAGTGCGTGTCAGTGAACAATGAGAGCATTTCTCTCAGCACAGGTCCTTAAGGCATTCTGGTGGCTCGGTTGTATAAGCTACGTGACTACAAAGTCCTGGATTTGACTCTGGGTCTGGACTTTTCTTGTATCTCATCTCTATCTGGCTCTAAATCTTTCTGTTCTCCATTGCGAACTGTCAAATAAGAGCTAAAATGTAAAAAAAAAAAAAAAGAAACCTAAATCTTGGAAAAACAAATTGCTTTCCCCAGCAATCTCCACTAGCACTGCTTGGAAAAGCTTCGGGGGTGTGTGAACACTTTCTGCATGACTTGACAGACGTATGACACAATCAATTGAAATCCTGAACCTACCATGGCCGCTTCCTAAAAGCGATGAAAAGTATAAACAACTGTGCCATCATTGCTAGTCCCCCTAGTCGTGTTACTGGGCCACGTGTCTTACAGATGTTAGACGGGTGTTTGGTTGTCCAGTGTTTATTTGTGCGAGACACTCTTAAGTAGCAGGGAGTGGAGCTGACAGATGGAAGAGAAGCATGGAGAGAGATGAACAGATAGAGGATGAGTGGGAAGCCACACTGCTCTTGTAAACATGGGAAACCGAGGAAGAAAAGTCATACACACAAATTCCAACAAATTAAGATGCATAAGGGGATTCGAGGTTGTGTGTAAGGTCCTATTACTCTGTGATGATAGAACTTTCTGGAAACTTACAAGAAATATTAAGAAATGAAAAAGAAAAAAAAACATTTGGGAGAAACAGATTGCAGATAAAAACAGTCAGTATATGACTTATATGTAAATCTAGATGATTCATGGCTCAACGTCTACAGTATGTTTCACTGCTGTTCGCTAACATTCACAACTAAGATTGAAAACCTTTCGGGAAGCCTGGTCCAGCATATGTTTGTGTGAATGACACACAAACACATCCATGGCTGCTGAGGTCAAAGACCGGCCAGGGCTCCTGCAGCGTGCACTGAAATACGCACTGCAAATGCAGCGTGAAAGTGGAGGAGACAAATGAAAGAGGACACGCCAACACAACTGATGTCAGAGCTCCAGGTTCTTACTGACAGAATCGTGTTTTGACGGAAAAGCGGGAGAAAAGGATGACATGAAGGAATGGAAAAAAGGACGAAAAGTAAGCAGAGAGACAGACAACAGACGGAGCTGCTGCAGTGATGTCACGGTAGTCTGGGTTTGGTATTTCAGGTCTGTGTGAATGGGAACAGTGTTGACACAGTGTCTGTGGACATAAACACGGGGTTGTCAGAGTCGTCTGTAGGTCAGAGTATAATCTATCTACAGCGTGTAAAGATGGAAGGAAGGGAGGGAACAAGCTTTTCTAAACATTCCACTACTGGTTTGTTTTCATAGATTTTATTGTTGGTGTTTATGGAAGTGGTAGCCGGCCTAACTCGTCTCACAAATTAAAACAGCACCTTTTTTTTATGGTAAAAGTGAGCTACCAAACGTGTCTGCTATAAAGATGTCACTCTGGGACGTCGATCAGTCTCTTGGGAACAACACTACCTGGACCCACTGGAAATAATTCCTGGCTTTTGATAAAACAGTGCCAGGATACCAACAGTGGTACTGGTGGTCACTGGAGTGATATAAGGTTAAAGAAGACAATCTCAGATCGCAGAGTCAATGCATGTAATGTTAGTAATTAAAGTGAGATGACTTCATTTTCTGCCCATTTTAGACAGAATGTACTCAAAGGGAAGCTACAAAGAAAAAAAAAAAACATAAGAAGCTGATAGACCGTTTACATGAAAGTTAACTACATACCCACAAATCAGTGAAGGGGCCGTTAGAGCCATGTGTGATTTCATAGTACAACTCCTCTCATTTGTAAATGGATTTGTCTTTGTGTTCATGCTCATAGGGTCACAGTGAGGACATGCAGCTGTTGGGGGTTACACACCCACAAGTTCCCATGCTGTGTAGCACCTCCCAGTGTGGTGCTGAATCAATGTCAAATGGAGACAGGAGAGGATAGCATACAGACCGCCTAAGTGTTGAGGTTACAGATCCATATGATCAGGACACGGTCACACAAGAAGGCATCAATTTAAAGAGGCAGGAGTGTCCTATAATGATCTTAAACATATTTTCAGTGCTGTTACTGTCGCACATTGTGTTTAATCCAGTGCTTCAGTATAAACCTCTTGCCTTCCAAAATGACACCTCTGAAGACAAGCAAAATATCATGCCGGTATTTTCACACACACAAATGGAAACAAATTTGGGACACAAACCTCTGATTCTCTTCTCTCTCTGCAGGCGTCATGGTCTTCTTCTGCTTCAGGTGCTCGATCACAGCGTTTTGTTTCATCACCACCTGAAACACACGATGCAGGGGGACGTCAGAGCCGACCACATGTTCAACAAGAGAAAAGAGATTTACATTTTTGAGAGGAAATGATTATACACGAAACATACATGCACACATATACAGAGGAATCAATAGTACAGTAAATACACATAGAGACAGGTGAACACACGCACACACAGTAACAATGGCAGTATTAAGCCCAACAGACAGAGACAGGGGCAGGGCTGTGAAAATAAACCCAGTCTTAGTGGAGGGCTGGAGGTTGAAGGATGGTGACTGTTTATGTACTAATGGCAGGGAGACGGACAGCTTTGGACTGAGATGGATGACCTGCCTACGACGGCTTCCCGAGCACATGCGCACCTGTTTCTGAATGATGTCGCTCTGGCTTGCTGCGTTGAGGGCTTGCTCTCTCTTGGCCTCTGCAGCTTGTCTCTTCTTCTGCTGTTGCTGTTCTCTGAGCTGCTGGATCCTCTGCAGCTGCTCCTGGACAGAAGCTGCCTGGATGGTCACCACGTTCCCAATCTGTGCAGACAGTGGAGTGTGATAAACAGTTCATGCCTTGAAAAAAAGCTTGATTCCTTTAATTTAGTTGACAAAATTAAAAAGAAAAAACTTTGGTAAATATTGCAGTTGAACCATTAGAGATGTAAAGAAACAGTTTAAAAGGGGCAGGATTCACTTCTGAAAGACAGTTATCAAGAAAACTATCAGTTGAGGAAACTGTTTAATCTGAAGAGTAAGAAAAACTCAAATTATGAAATACTGTCCTCCTCTCCTGAGCTAGATGACACATTTTGTGATGTGCAGTCATCGAATTTATGGATTATAAATGATCCATATTGTATCTGAAATGCTACAGAGTATAGAATACAAAAGACAAAACCTAATTTTCTGATTTGTTTTCCTCTAATTTTACTGTGATCAAAACCCTCCAGCAAAGGCTTTACAAAAGTAATAAAAGTCGTGGTCTAATTTAGCGGACTTGCTGCACTACCTGTCCTCCCTGAGCTGAGGTGGTCCCGGTCTGTTGTATCTGGATAGGAAGCTGCAGTTTGATGTGCTGTGGCAGAGAGCCTCCACCCTGCTGGGCCTGCAGCTGAGCCAGCACCTGCAGACACGACACAGAAGATACACAAATTTAACAGAGCAGAAAAGAAAATCGTGGTTTTGCTTGTACATTTATATAAAGCATTTATTTAGAGGGGTTAGATCACACTGTCAGCTACATCATACGTCAAAGCTCTTAATGCAGAATCCAGACACTGTTTGGACCAGACAGATTAAATTAGCAGTTCACAGTATGATCTGGGTTTCAACAATTTGAGCAACAAGAACTTTTTTTTTTTTTTAGCTTTACTACAGATGTAGTTACATTTCCCAACAGTAAAGCCTCTTACTGCTGGACACCGTGTAGCTTCACCTGAGTGTTCAGTGGCTAATCCAGTCAAGGTCAATTGAACTACAGGTGTTCGGAGTAGTGGTTAACTTTCCAGTACCACCCACTATGTCCGTTTGCTAATCATACCTGTACCTGCTGCTGCAGTCCAGACATGCTGATGAGCTGAGGTGTCTGCTGCAGCTGCAGCTGGGCAGTTCCTCCCTGTGTTTTAACTTGCAGAGAGGTGGGTGACTGGATGGGCATGTGGGCCTGCGTCTGAGGGGGCAGCTGGCCCTGCGGGGTGGCTGAAGTAGGGCTACTGGTGGTGGCCAGTGGAGGCACCCCTGCCTGGACGGGGGCTGCTGCCTGCTGGGCGGGCTGGGCCGGGGTTTTGGTGGAGGTGGAGTTGGGCTGAGCGGGAACTGTGGTGGCTGGACAGAGAGGGAGGGAAAGAGCAGAGAGAGGTGTTCAGAGATGTGCGAGAGAATGTAACTGTAACTTAAAATGTCACCTTCAAACCATGGCACATAGATATACACAGACTTTAAAACTAATCTGTGAAAGAAACTCACCTCCAAGTTTGTGTTTTTGTGATTTTTCAAATGCAAAAGGTAGAAAATGGAGGTGCTCTGAGCTTGCTTGATACTTGCCTAAAATTAGTTATTCAAAGACATGCCATTTTGTGTCTGTTTTCTGAGTGACTTTTCTGATATATTTTAATACTCGAGTGGATTTTTCACTTTTTGACCTTGCTTGTTTTTTTTTTTTTGTTATACCTGTGCTTGATGTGGGTGTGGCAGCTGAGGCCAAGGGCGTGAAGAGGAAGCGCTGCACCTGACCGTTGGGCAATGCCGCTTGCATGAGCTGCTGCCCGGGCCCTGGGATGACGGTGACCCCGTGAGGTATCACCTGCAGCTGGCCGGTGGTCTGGCCCTGGCCCTGAACCATCACTGTCAGAGCCTGTTGGGCACCACCGACACCAGCCTGCCGATCCACGCCTGACCCGGCCTGCTGCTTCTACAGGAAGCAGAGAAGAGAGCTGTGAGTGGGTGGGTAAATCAGAGCAACGCTGTTTAATCTAGAATAATTTCGCTAAGGCTAGACATTGCATAGTATAGTCATTTTTTTGTCCCATTTTTTCAAATCTTTACTCTACTTTCTTTCCACTTTTCGTATCGAAATACAAAAAAATGAAAAAAAGGAGAAATAATATGCACAGACCAATGTAATATGTTTATCTTTTCAATACCAAGTCTTGTATTGTACATATGATAGACTCAAATAATTTGAATAGAAATCATAGGCCATGGTATCCTCTATCCTAATTTATTTGTCAAAGATACATTTTCCTGTGCATCAGATGAAATCTCCCTCACTAACCTGTGTGAGCTGGGTGAGCTGTGCCAGGGTGAGTTTAACCTGGCCTTGCCCTTGTGCCCGTGGGGTGCCGGGTGGTGTTTGGCCCACTGCCTGCCCTGCTGTGGTGGGGCTGGCTGCCCCCTGGCCAGTGACCGTGGCAACAGGGCTGGCACCAGATATTGCCGTGGAAACTGCCTGGCCTCGAATGATCTGCGTCACCACTTGTTGGCCACCCTGACCTGGAAGAGAGAGGTGTGGCAAATCTGACACACAGGCAATAAACATGTAGCCATAGAGGCTGGGCAACACTCATATACACACATACTGACTCACAGACAGGGGATGAAACAGTTAAAGTTTAATTTCTAAATTTGCTGCCAGTATTCAGTTTGCTCTTCGCTCAAACGAAAAGTACTCCAGCTCTCATGATGAGTACGGTACCTTGTTGGACCACAAGGGGAGTTCGAAGTATCGTCTTTCCCATGGGTCCTGTCTGCTGGATCGGGGTTCGGATCACTGTCATTCCTGGACGGATCTGGCTACCAGCTGCCAGAACCTAGAAGGATATTTTCGTCAAGACATTACTTGTAATTCTTTCAAAGACTTTCCCTACCAGAATCTGACAACAGAGTGAGGTCTAGGATAAAGGTAAAAACAAAAACAAAACAAAAACAAAAATTGGTTTCAATTTGGAATTATATACATAAAATACATGATCTTCTATGGTAAAAACAACATGGAGAAAAACTACATATGTAATTGGCTGTAAAATTAAAAATGTGCAAACAGCAAAGGCAACAGAAACAGTGATGCAAGGGCATTTTATTTTTGCAACCGTAGTAGAAAATAGATATATATATAAAATAATATATATATATATAAACTCCTTTATGAATATGCCAGAACAGAAAGAAGGCAGATGGATGTACCTGTTGCTGGGAGCCCGGGGTATTGGGCCTGATGTTGAGCGTGGTGGTGCGGGGTTGGAATGTGGTGTAGGTCTGGGCGCCACCCGCTGTGCTGGATGGGATGATACCCAACACTTTCTGCTGAACCACACCTGCAAAGAGAAGAGGAGTAGAAAGACACCAGGGTGAAAAAATCTGCTGAGAAATGAGAAGAGAGGCATGAGGAGAGGGATGGGTGAAGGCAGGGGAGCAGTTATTATTATTAGGTAAGATTAACTCATAACCGGAGGAATGATAAGAAGAGCAACAACAAGAAGGACAAAGAGAAATATTTGGAGATGACACAAAGTGACATGGAGGGAGATGTGGTTTAAAAGTAAGAGGGAAAGAGCAAAATGCTGAAAGGAAGGGGCAGTTTATATAGGACTGAAGTTTAAGGAAACGGACAGCTTTAAGATGTTTGATTTAAAGATACAATTCTGTAACGTATCTTTGAAAGACTGCTTGTCAAATTATATTTGATGAGTGATATTTATTTTTCACATACCTGCCTTTTATTACATCAAACATATCCATTAATAAATTTGAAAATGCCCAAACATCTCTAATACAATTACATTTTTGCATGTTACAAGTGAGCAGTTGTACAGAGGTCCTACATTGACACAACTCAATACATTATTTGTGGGCTTCTCTCCTTGCTAGATGGCCAGCTTTTGATCACAGCGATGGTAAATATTAGTTGAGCAGGTACACAAAATCTTCAAAAGGCTCACTGAAAGCTTAGTTGGGTTCCCCCCAGCATATCTGAACCCCCTCATAAATTATGCATGAATTCAGACCCTACTTTTAAACTTTAATCTGACAAAGGGCGCGTTTCATATTTGTTCAACAGGCTCTGTGCCTTCATGAGCTCACGTGAAGCTGATGGCAGAAATGGAAACCATGAGAGCGTTGCTCTTTTTCCTCTGCTGCCTTGTTGCTGCGGTTTTTCAACCGCAACCGAGCAGGTAAACCTATACATCAAGGTTTTCCCTCTTCAAACAGGGACGTTAAACCCGGCCGTAAGACCCGGGGAGTAGCTGCTCTGGTCGCACACATCAAACACTTGTTTCTATGGACTGGCTGTTTGGAGAGGTCGGGGAGTTGGGACTCCGGTGAGTGGAGAGGTACACTTTTATTCAAAAAAAACGGAGGGAAAAAAAGAAAAATGGAATCCCACTATAGAGGGCTACCTGTCTGGGTAGCAGACCTCAGGGTAAACTTGTTTTCCTCCCTAACTTCCTTAAGCCCTTCCAAAACAAACAGGGCGCCCAACAGTCATGCTGGATAAATACACATGTCCATTAAATGGCTACACTCCACCTGAACTTAGTTTCTCCTTCATGGTAACTTCAAAGGTAAGAAAAGTCCCTTTCCTCATATCCTTGGTGAATATCATTCTCTTTATCGGGTGATTGCATGTACGTATTAAAGAATACATTTATTGTATATTGAGTTGCTCTTTGTAATGGCACAATCATTTTTTGTTTGAAAATTAGAATTTATTCAGTTGTTTCTTTTCCAATTTTTTTTTTCTGGTTTCTGGTTTGACAGAATGGATAAAGAAGGAAAACAGACAGTTATTGTTAAGGCTGTTTAAAGGATTTAAACCTGTACGAACTTAATCTACATATATTACTTAACAGAAACATGAATACAGCTTTCAAAGTTTTTTAATTTCTATTTCATTTACCTTTCATATTGTAGGCTTATTTTCATCCTGAAATGGTGCCAATTAATTAAAAAGAAATACATTGAGTATATCAGTGTTTAGTCAAATAACTGGTTTTGTGAATGCTGAATCTGACCTATGTGACCCACACGAGAGCTGTCAGCAGCTGTAATGGAGCTTGTCATCATGTCAGACCACCTCTACCGAGTGTGGAGCAGTATCCATCATCTGATAACCTGACAGGACCACAGACAGGCCAAGTGGTGCTCAGTACAAACCATCGCCTCATCTGCGGTGTCAATATTGACATTTCGAAAAAAGTTAATAAGCACCTAACTTAAGATAGCTCAATTCTGAATCCGCAGTCTGGATTTAGAACCTCAGACTACACAAGTCTACCATCCTAAAAACCGTCCAACCAAAATAACAGCTTTCTATTAGATTACCATGCCGACAAGACACAACCAGACATGATGTGCCATACTAAACTACGCTGCTGACTCATGAGGTTGGCACACAATGGGCACCACAGTGGGGTTGGTGCAGAGCATGCTGCCACAGCGGCACAAAACACAGTGAGCGCACAGTGGCTGCTTCTCAGAGGGCAGCACCTTTCACATCTGTTGCATCTGGAACCAGACGGAACAAAAGGCTCACTTAATTCACAAGGCCGGTGGACATCGTTAAGCTCAGCGTTACTTCTGCAGTGTTCGATGCTCCTTTACTTCACTGTGTCCTTCCTTTTCCTCTCTAAAATACATTATAAAGTTAGAAAGTTAAATTATCCATCCATCCTCTTCCGCTCTTTTGGGGTCGGGTTGCGGCGGCAGCAGGCAGCATGAACTTTTATTCATTCTCTTATTTCATTCATTCAGCTTCAGGGTGACCCTATAACATCACTTAAAGACAACCTTAAACTGAAAAAATAAGCCTATGGTAAAACGCTTAACTAATCAAGGAGGCGGGCTGTGGCTCTGAGGTCAGGAAGTAGGCTAAATGAAGTGCTTCAAAAGTGTGTGTAATTTCAAGCACGTAAAGGAAAACACAACTGCGTTAGGGCCATGGTAAAACTTACTGTGTCAACTGTGTGACTGATTCAGAAAAAGTGTATTTAGTAGTGCGGTTAATAGAGGCCAGCATCTGAACACTTGAGCCCTATAGTTCTTCTAAGATGTGGGGTTTGAAAATGATCGTCTACTTGTGTACTTGGCTCACTGACAGTGGCAATCAAGGACAGAGGAATGTCCAATTTGTGTCTAATTTGTAGATTTCAAAATATTTGGGTCTGCGGTAGCTGGCACTGACTAGGTTTAAAAAGACTGAAGACAGGCTCAGTCTTTCTCGAGCGACATGCGCGTGGTTGGCACGCTAATTTGCTTACACAATGCCATGCAATTAACGAGCCAGATCTAATTTGGCTCCTTTGACACATCTGAAAAGTCTCAGCTGTGGGTCCGAGGCGAAGAAACGAAAACACAAACGCATCCTGAAATGGTTGTGGATGGAAAGAAACGTCTACACTGAATAACTGTAACTTGTGCTCTCTGTTTGCCTCAGAGGTGTGACTTATTAAAATCTGCCTTACCTCCTTGTGAAGTTGGCACGTTGACCGTGACGATCTTGCTGTTGGCGGGCAGCGGCAGCTTGGTGGTCACTACCTTTCCACCCACTGAGGTTCCTGTAATCTGGAAGGTGTGCCCACCAGAAGTGGCCACGGTGGTCTCTGTGCCTGCTCCTAATAAAGCAAACAAACAAAAAAAAAATGATAACAAACACTGTTACTACTGTCAATCCATTGATATCACTACTTCTAATAAATTACCACGGTGACGCTGATGATGTTGATCACCATACTGCTCCAGTACTCTCATGCACGACTAACAGACTTCATATACATGAAACATCACATTTACATGAAATAGAAAAAAACAAAAAAATGCCAGTAGTCACATTCCTCTGTAACGTACCTTGTGTGGTTTGACCCTGCTTGACCCAGGTGGCAAATGACTGCTGGAAGTTCTTGTTCTGCTGGAATGTGACGGGGGTGCCCATCTTGGTGGATAGCACCACCTTGGTGCTGGGGGTGCCCTGGCCTGACAATGAACCGACAATGACTTTGGGTGTGGCGGCAGATGTTGCAGGAGTCCCCGTTGGAGTAACTGTGACTGAGCCTGGCTTCTGCTCCAGACGTTTCTGAAATGGTAAATGAGATGGTCAGTACATGAACACAAGAACAAGTGACAGAAATACTGAAACTAAGAGCCAAAACTTAAGAGCTGTATAGAAATGAGGCATTACAGTGGTATAGATTGGCAAAGACTGAGATGTGTGGATTTCTTGTTGTCTTGGCAACAATTACTCAAAAAGGTTAAGTGCGTGTGTAAATCCCAGCTACACCTGAGCTTTTTCCTTTTAAATTAAGACACAAGCTTTACTTGACATCAATTAAAAAAAGTAAAGGCCTACTACTTTGTTAAAATGAACAGATGTGCCTTAGAAGCAACTGAACTTTGATAACTGAACTAAACCACACTTGCCTTGGCCTGCTCTGCTGCCTGCGCTTTCTCTTTCTCCACCCTGTAAAAAGAAAAAAGAACCTATCAAGCTTAAAACACAGCAAAAATCAAACATGAAGAAATATTTAAAATGTAGCCTAAAATCTTGTCACACATTTTACAAATTAGAAATTATGATAATTAGGGTGAGGTTAATATCATTGGTTAAAAAAAGCATCACACAAGTTCAGCAGCACAGATCAACTTCACACTAGAGAAATATTAGCGGTAAATTCTCCACGCCTGACAATATCTATGCAATATACGTAACATGTTTCTAAATCGTTATGACTGACAGATTACATGATTGATGCTACACAGTAGGCGTAGCCAACACATGCTTGATCGTTGCGATCCTCGGCCCCTCTGACCTTTCTGAGAAGGCTCTGATCTCCCAGAGGTCCAGCTCCTCCTCAGCCACCCATGTCTCAATCACCACTGGGCCTGTCTGCTTGGCAGGCTCAGGCTTCTTGGGGCGCAAGGCACTGGAGCGCAAGCCCTTCCTCTGAGGGGTGTGGGTTTCTGGGATTGTGGACAGATGAATCAATTATAGACTGTTTGTGTTTTTGAGCTAGAGGGAAAGACTGTCAGTCAGTTAGATAGTTCTGTTATCAACAATAGGTTAATATTACCAACCAAAAAGGTAGAAATACAAATGAAGGACAGACATAGGAACATCTGACTGAATTCATACTTTTTTCTCAGCTCTAATTATGGTTTTGTTTAGGAAGTAGCTTCCATCTTTTGGTCAGGTATGAAAAAAAAAAAGAAAAAAGAAAAGTATCTCACCTTTCGGAGTCTCAGGCACTCCAAGGGGGCAGATGATTTTGCGGATGCAGTACTCTGAGCGAATGCCGTAGGGGCCCACGTCACGGCGCTTGATGATCTCTGTGGTGGTGATTTCAGTGTCCGATGTCTCTGTAGCAATGAGTGGGGATAGGGCTGGGTTGGTATGGTGATGAGGAGGAAAGCCCGAGAAGATGGAGGAAATGCACTCCAACATAATAACACTGACACCCAAATGAGACTGAAGGCCATTTTGGAGTGTTTCTTTGGGCCCACAAGGGGATAAAGAGGGGAGCCCAAGTAAATGCTAGAAGAAATGAAGTTATCGAAAAGAAGAAAACACCAGAGTTTTTGATCTTTAGGATGGACTTCAGCAATTTTTTGGGGGAAACACCAGCTGCATCTATCTTCCACAATACAAGTGTAAATTCATTATCTTTTAGAAAGGTAAAGACAAAGCTGTAAATATCTTGTACATCAAACAACACAATTAATTCTGCCCTCAAAAGCAGCTGGTGATTTCATACAGAACCCATTTCAGTATTAGACTTGTTGCCTTTTCCCCCTTCCTCCCAGAATGAAGGACATCTTTATTTGATGATTTGGTGTGTGTGTGTGTGTGTGTGTGTGTGTGTGTGTGTGTGTGTGTGTGTGTGTGTGTGTGTGTGTGTGTGTGTACCTGTACGCGTGGTGCCGACAGCAGCGGACGGTTTGACGGCCATGTCGTCCCATCTGAGACAGGCCCACAGGAGCCTCAGCATCAGACTCACACCAGCCAGAGACTTCACAGTCTGCAGGCGATACCTATGACACAACCCAGAGGTTCAAGCATTAGTCACATATAGTTGCATGTAAAGAACATCGCACCTATATCTCTTATGTAGAACATGAGAAAAATGCGGCTATATTGAAATTAACTGGAAAATGGAAATGTCTGTTGATAGATAGAAAACGAAAGAACAGTTGTTCTACAGCTGTAGGTCGAAGGAAGGGCTGCTGGCATTCCCCGCTGCCCGGTGTCATGCAGTTCATTAAAGCAGCGCAACTGACCGCCAGTGAGTCGCTCAGCATTACAGAAAACACACTGCAGCACGATCATGGAACAGGAAGAGGCCGAGTAAAAACAGACTGAGGTTTCTGGTGATGCTGCTGTCCCGTCATGACCATTTACATGAAAGAAGCAGAACAACTGGCTGCCATCTTTAATAAATCATTTTATTCACGCTAATTTGGTTGAGAAAAAGATATTATCCGTGACTACAAAAGCAAGTAAACCAACAGTTTTAACTCACTGAGTTCAAAGTGGAAACTTAAACATATTTCATTTGGTTCTTTTTAATTTAATAAACAATTTTGGGTGCAACAGACTGTTCTCAGAGTAGCATTAGTTGACAGGATGATATCGATCAATGATTTATTTCCTCAAGTTTTTATCTTGAAAGAAATATTCCTTCCGTGCTGGGGCTGCCAGCAATGAACTTGTCACTTGGGATACGGTCATATAAAATATCTAGAACATCTGCAAAAACATGATCATCACAGGGCTGTGTGTGTTGTATGGGGTTTGATAGATATTCCTTTTCCCATGTGTAACGACAGGCAGGAAAAAAAAAATCCCTGGGTTGCAGGGTTGGGTCATTGCACAAAGTGAACATCCTGACACTTCTCCGACCGCTGGATGATTCATGTCTGCTTCGGAACTCTGAGGTCCGGTCGAAATAACCAGAGGTCCCTTTGTGACACACAGCTCAGAGCCACAACATCGCTCAGGGCCAAAGCCACAAACGTCAGACAGGGGGAGAGAAGACATAAAGAACGACAAATCAACAGGACATGGCACTCCTGACAAAACCAGGAGAGGGTTTAGAGGTGAATAATAAAGAGAAATAGTATAGCATATGCCTGCCGTCCTTGTGCTTTGGAAAAACTGCACATATCCTACCACAAAGCTACCAAGAGAGATAGCACTGACACTGTTGCATTGGTTGACTAGATATGGATATTCCAACAAAAACATGTGACACGATTTGACAGATTTTTTTTTTCTGTTAGATTTTCATTTTTTTGGTTCAAAAGAGACAAAACGCAGTGAAAATGTAGAAACAATACAGACAAACCGCTTCAATACACTGTCTCTGGTTGGTTAGGTGCTCCCCTACAAAAAATAAATCAACTCTTTTTTTTGTCTTTTAAATCCACGATAAACCATGGGTTGTCCTCTGGTTTTATTTTAAATATATTGCGAATTCTAGTCTTTCCTTAATTTTAATTGAAGTAAATCTGCTGTGCTGCCATTGCAGGGTTTTTAATGAAGGTTTTTTTTGGGGAGTCAGTAGATACAAATCATGTCTGACTGTCAAATACTTAAACTAATATGTTCTCTTTAAAAATGAATCAGAAATTAGATTTGGACTATCTGTATTGGAATTTCCCTCCTATCTCCTCCTCCTACATCCACAGTCACACAGTAAGTTGTGTTATGCCTGTTGTGTCAGAGTTAAAGACCTTAGTTTAAAACTTTGCCCCTTTTCTTTTTGTGTTTGACCTAATCTAGTATTTTTTTTTTCTCCACACAAAGTGATGTGTGTAAGCTATAACGAACCCTACAGCCATCGCTCTAGAACAAAATGCTTGAGTCCCACTGATCATCGAAATAGCTGAGATTGGTCAAATGTAGAGGCTGGATTTCCCCACGCAGATCAATTAAGTGCTACTTAACCAGTGAGCAGTGGCAATAACACAGATGGAATGAAACCTTGTGTAATGTGGTTTGGGTGGGTGAAAAGCTTAAGTAAGAGCAAGGTTACCTCCAGGTGATGCCAAACGTGGGCCTGGGGGAAGGATATGGCCAGATATCCAGGGCTGGTTTTGCATTGTAGCTAAACACGTGCACCTCCCGGAATCCGCCTCTCCTCGCCAGCACCTTCAAGTCATCATGTGGCAGTACGAAAATACTCTTGCGGCTGCTCTTGGTGACAAACTTGCGGTAAGAAGGAAGGGCTGTGTCTGAACGCGTCTTCTTGGTGCGGGAGAACTTTAGGAGGCGGACGCGGCCCTTTGTTGATGAGTCCTCTTGGCTCACAGCGACAGATGTTACCGAGGTTTTACCGCTGGTGTCAGTCGTTGACTTACTGACAGAGGCCGAGAGCATCGTCCTCTGTTCTTGTGTCACTGTTTCACTCTGGCTGTCCTCTGACTGACCATCAAGCCCGGAACAGATTTTGGTCACAGTTGTTTTGGTCATGGTGGTAAGAGTGGACACTGCGCTGCTTTCTGTTGTTGACAGCCTTTCTCCGGGTGCTTTCGATGGTGTGTTGGCTATCCTCATCTCTGTGGAAACTACTGTTGTGGTGGTGGTGGAGGTTGTGGTTACCTGGGTGACGATGGTCTTGGGTGGTTCTGTCGTCCCACTGTTGCTGTTCTCCTCTGCGAAGTCGTCGCTCAGACTGGACTCCTCCGCTGAAGGTATAGGAGAGGGAGCCATTCTGATGATCTTGACCACAGGACTGGGTTTGGTTTCCACAGACTCGAATGGTGATGTGCTGTTGTGCTGTAGAGTGCTCTGAGTATTACCTCCAAGTGCGTCTATGTTGTTTTCCAGCCTCGTTATCTTCAGTGGAGGTTTGTAGTCCTGATCTGATATTGTCTTACTCTCGACCTCTACCTTAGAATTTAGGCTTGGTTCTTTTGCTCCAACCTCTGTACTGTCATTTACAGGGGCCAAATCTCCGTTCACCAAAGGCTTTTGCTGCGTGCCGTCCTTCAGCGAAACAACTAGTCCTTGTTCTTCAGTTTTACCAGTGCTGTTCACCTTGGGCTGGGGACTGTTGGCGAGTACACCGTTGTTTGAGCTCATTACAGAGTTACTCAACAAACTTTCACTCCCCAAACCATCATTACCGTTTACCTGAGGGAGAGGAGAAACTGGCTCGGGAGTACTAATGCTTTCGGCTCTATGTTGTCCAATTTCTTGCATATTTTCTTGGTTCTCCCTTGGCCCCGTGCCATTTTCCTCAGTGCCTGAATGTGCAGAACTTAACATTTCTGGGTTTTGTTGAATAGGTATAGAAGGAGATGTGTTTTGACCACTTTTTTGGTCAAGAATGCTCGTAGATGTCCTTATGGAGTCCAGTTTCAAGTTGGGTACGTCAGACCCTGTATGTTCAATATGTGCAGCCTTGGTATCATCTGATGGTACACTGACTGCTTGTTGCTCTAAAGAGCTATCAGTTCCCTGTGCTGTTATTTCTTCTGCATCAGGCAGTTTAACACCCTCTTGCCCTGAAATATCTGAACTGGTTTCTTTTGGCCCCATAGTCCTTTCCACTAAATCTGCCTCCAGTTCCTGGGGCAGGGAGGTGGTTTGGTTTTGTGGTGAAGCTGAATCTCCACCTGTACCTGTACTGCAACTGTCTTTGGGTGTGGAGTCCATTACAGGAGAAGTTAGAGGAGGAGTGACGATATCCTCTGTAGATTTCGAGAGTTCGGCCTGACTCTCTCCTTCAACTTCCCCTCCTCCAACTTCTCCTGGCCCTGGAGTTTGTATTGTGGAAGATTTCTCCTCCACTTTCACAGCGTCGCCCAGTGCGAGCTGTGTCTGAGCGAGAGAATGGGGCTTGAGTGGTGCCCGTGGCCGGACTGGAGTGCTCAGAGCAGGGGTTGAAGTGGATGAAACTGGTGTGGGAGTCTGGGGTTGTTTGGAGGCAGAGACTTGCTGCCTCTGCTTCTCTTCAATAATGTGCTGCTTCACTCGGCGCTCCAGCAGGCAGTCCAGCTTGGAGGACTTGACCTTCTTCTTGTAGGCAATGCGGGTGAGGAAGCCCTTACTGACATCCACTACATCGTAGTTAAAGGGTCGCTGAGGGCCCTCTGTAGGCTCCTCCTTCATGGAAGCCTTATCCTCCTTGATGCTGGACCCTGGAGAGGAAATGAATTTAGATTTTTAATTTGCATTGATAAAAAATAACATACTTCTTCACACACCACTTGACACACACAAGTTGAAATGCTTCAGCAGGATACTCAATATTAAAGTGAATGTATTTCTAACTTTGTAATGAAATGGGCAAATATGAGATAGAGCAGCACTCATACTGTACATGTAATTGAATACAATGCTATTAGACACAAAGTCGCACTCTGTCATACTTTGCTCTTCATCTGATCGTGATTCTGTTGGATCCACCTCCATCTCTGCAGGTGATTCATCTATTGACAATTGCTCCGTCTTTTCTTTTTCATCCACCGCTTCTTTCTTTTCCTCTTCCATCGTCTCATTAGACTCGGGATCATCGGCAGACAGCAGATGATCTGTTGCAGGTTTGGAGAGGCTAGATAGGCCTTGATCTTTTGCTTCACTGCTTAAATCAGCAGCTCCCTGAGCTTCTGGTGCGGCTACACTAGGCCGTCGACTCAAGTCCAGCAGGGTACATTTCTTGCCAAGTTTAGCATCTTAGGAAAACAGAACGAGAAAGAGAGTTTATTTTTGAACTTATTTTGAAACACATGTGGGGCTATTGATAATTGCTATTAATCAGAAAATTCAAAAGCACAAGCCATCAATCATTAAAAGATAAAATTATCTTGAAAAGGATTATCTTGCTGCCTCCAAGACGAGAAACATAAGAGTTGACACTGACACAAAATTACACAAAGTAAAAGGTGAATAAGAAAGAATACAAACTATCTGTGAGGTCTTTGATTGAAGTAATAACATACAAGTCAGTTACATCCACAGACATATCAAAAGAAAGACTTAATTCACTGAAGACCAACCAACCCACGATGACATTGTGGAGATTAGTAAACGAGAGACTAATTCCCTCTCAGAATCAAAGAGACTTTAAATTTGAGAAACCCAAAGTCCAAATAACTGAAAACCACATTTTAGGCCCCAAAGTTTCCCATTTCAGACCTTCCAGTTCTTTGCGGTAGTTGGCATTGGTGTTGCCGGGAAGCCTAGGGACAAACCGCTGCACATAAGTCTTACTGATCCAACTCCAGCCCCCATAGCCCGTAACGCGATACTCCTCTCCTTTCTGCTTCCACACCTTCATATAAGACAAGAAAGGAGAAGCGGAGTGAGAAATAGAAGGATAAAGAAACAACAAGAGGTGAAAGGTTCAAAAGGAGAAAAGTGAATTGTGAGAGACAAAAAAAAAAAAAAAAAAAAGTCGTAGTGGGACAAGGAGAGAGTGAAGGTATAAAGAGAGATTCTTTAGTTTAGAGGCTGTTCACACACTGATCACTAATTGCTGAGGGAAATGACTCACGGCACAGCTCAGCTTGCTGTATCAAAGAGCCCTTGATGGTCACTCACGCACGAAAGCACAACATGCACACCAGTGTTTCCCACTGCAATGACTCAGTTTTCCAGGCATTAATTTCTCAACCTAGAAGCAGACTGGCCTGAAACATTCTTACCCTCATCCCATTATCAATATGCATTTCACGCTGTGTTGGCGCAGACAACAGATCTAAGATACTTATGTATGTGTACTACCGTATTTTATTTATAACATCAACATTCCTGTCATTCAGTGACTGCCACAAGATGTTTAGCACTGGTTGTGGTGCACGAGACATCAACATTTTATAGTTTAATAGCCATGTTGACATTAAACACTGTAATGACAGCCTTCCTGGACATTCAAGTGTCTCTATGCACTGTGCAATGCAATTTAAATGTACATGGCAGGGTGGGTTATCTTGTACATACAGCCAGGGTGTATGTGATGTGGGCATGAGAGAATGTCAGGCTTGCTGTCAGCAGTCAAATAAAAGAACAGAGCAGAACACTTAATTTATGCCTTTGTGCAACCTACAACGCCTGTGACCACAAGGTCATCCTGGTACGACTCCATTGAAAAGTCAAAACTGTTGAGCATTGGACCTACCTGGTGTTTAATTGGGAAGGTGTACTTGACCCAAGTGGCCTGTTGCATCGTCTCTTCATCCTCCAGCTTCTTCTCCCTCTTTTTCACTTTCTCCTTCTCCTCACGCTCCATGGATGTCATGCGATTTAACCTGAAAACATTTGAAATGGTCATGCAATACAGCCTGCAGCTCATGACTGAAAATGAACAGCTTTTACACTAAGATTGGTGATTGCTTTAAATCGTGTTTTAGCAAAAGAACCTTGTTTCTGGGTCGTCTGTGAAATTTTTGCATTCATAGTGAGCTTCCCACTGTGATTTGTATGATGGTCCCTTCACAACAACCATTCATATATTTTCATCCCTCAAGTCTACCTATTAAGCATTGTGGAGCTGACAAATGATAAAACACTTTCTGTATGACAACCTTATATTAATGATTATTTTTCTTGAGAGCGACTGTGAAGCTCACTGAGTGAGATCAAAGCGCTGATTAAAGATGAGAAGACGGTAGCTGCTCTTGGAACAGTTCTAGGAAACACACACACTTGTCCTAAAAGCTGCTGAACTGCAACTTGAGCAGCTCACACTCTCTTTTACTTTGATGCTCTCAGTTCAGTCGCACACACATGCACACACTCTCTGGGCCTGACCTTGTGAAATCTTGGACAATCACCTCTTTAGAGGGGCGTTGTGGTGTGGAAGCAGTAGTAGAGGCAGAGGTGGGTGGTACTGGTAGTGGACTCACAGTCTAAATATTATGCCTCACAGCTAGGGTGGGCCTTTTGATCTGATCTGGTTATGATCGCCTCTGCCTGCTAAACCAACCACACATCCCCTATGTACATGCACTGAATGCTTGTTTGAGTTTTTAACTTTTTTTTCATGTATTAGACTGTGTCTTATTTAAACTGAACTTGTGGATGGATCATACAACTATTATTTTTTTATGTGTGTTTGAGAAAATTCTATCAGTGAGTAAAAGCCAAGATTTATGAATATGTAGTATAACATATACGCTATGCGTGTACCTGGTATGGCCAAGTGAGTCCTTCCAGACAGGCAGCATAGCCACAGGTTTGATGGCACACTCCAGGATTGCCAAAGCCAGCGCAAACTCTCTGGCTTTACTGCACATCTGAACTGCTTTGATCCAATTGGTCCTAGAAAACAAAGAAATAGACATTGAACCCTTCTCTATTTGCTCTGGGTGCTTTCACAATTAGTCTGCATATGTTTTTAAGAGGCCAGTCTGGTCATCGTATATTTAAAATCACACAGATAACATGCATACATAAATACAACATAAATAATTTCTATATCCCTACCTCCACTCTGTTCTATACCTGTGTGAGGCCCAGTTAGGGTGCATGAATGGTGCCGGGACATTGTTCTCCAGCTGGATGATGGTGAGTCTCAGTGTGGAGATGGTGAGAACCTTAGAACCATGAATAGATCCATTCCACTTAAATTCTCCTGCAGGTGTCATGCAGAACTTGTGCGAGAGATGCCGCCTCTTGTCATGGTCCTGATGAAAGACACATTAAGTGGATTTTAGTCAGGAATCGAGTTTAGGAATCTGAAAGACCAGGGACATTTCACAGAACTGTCCCATTAAAAATCTGTCAAATAACACATATATCACAAAACATGTGTCCCATCACAGGGCTAACACAGAAACACATTCACATCTGTCGACAACTTAGAACCACCAATCCGCCAGACTTGGATGTCTTTGTAATGATGGAAGAAACCCTTGCAATGATGGGAAAAATCACAAACCCAGAAAGGTCTAGCGACCACTGAGTCACACTGCATTGTTTTTGTATTTATGAACGTTCAAATGGTGAAACAACAAGTTGTGCTACTTGCCTCTCTGTGCTGGTGCTTGTTGAGGGCCAGGGCATTGGAGCTGTACTGGTTATGATAGACGCGGTACTTGCCCTCCTGGCCAAGCTTGAAGAATTGGCTGAGGGTCCCCTTCATCACCACATCCTTGCTGCGTGTGCTGACACGGGTGACATCACCTTGCGCATTTACTACTAGTACCTATGGAGGTGAGAAAAGTCAGTTAAATCTGTAGTGCTTCCTTGAGGCCCTTCTCTTAATACATAGATTCACCTGGCCAGTGCACCTGTGCAAACATTTTTCACATATTGCCTGAAAGTGTCTGTCTCGTCAGCCACAGTTCTCACCTCTTTGCCTTCTTTAAAGCCCTTGTTGGCCTCATGAACAGCAGCAGCCACCTGTTGGTTCTTGAGCTGGCTCAGCTTGCTGTCTGGGTTCCTCAGCCTGGTCACCATGCGAGTTGCCGAAGACTTCTTGCCGGTCAGACCTGTTGTCTCACCATTGGCCGAATCTTTACCCTCCCCTGAAAATGCAATGCTTGTTTCAGTCAAAGTCAGATGAAGCCAAGTCATACAGTAGTAAACTCTACTTGAACGAAGGAGATATGAAGTGCACAGATTACTAAAAGAGAAAACCCCTTGACAGTGATTTCATAACATAACACATGATCTGCGTTTCCCATGTAGTATGTGCTGCTAGTCTTTTTTAAGGCCTATTAACTGGGATGCATAATCTGTAGATGACTAGTATGATATAAGGGACAATTATCCTAAGATGTTTCTGGCAGCATTTAAGTTGCAAGGTTAATTTCCAACAGTAAAATAAATTGCTGCAGAGAATAGCTCTTATATTACAACAAAACAAGATGATGCTTTTTTTGTCAGACCTGTGTCATCGAGGCTCGCTAGGGATGACTGTGAGGACTTGTCAGCAAGGTCTGGGGGTTCAGGGCCCCTGGGAGGGACCCCGGCTCCCATGCTGCCGTTACTGTTCTCTTCGCTGGTCTGGGAGGGCTGGCTCAGGCTGGGGACTCCATCTCCGCTGACAGAATCTGATGATGGGTTTTCTGCTGCACAAACAGAAAATCAGTATTGATCGTCAAGACAAACAAGGCTTGCAGGTCTCGACTGTGCTGTTGTTGTCAACATCTGTGGCATCTTTGATTAATTGGTTTGCCAGCAAGATGCAGGTGTTAGCCCATGCTGAAATTACTGAACAAATAAAACTGTAGCATCGAAGCCGTGATCACTGACCAATAAACAGGAGATTCTGCACAGGTAAAAGCTCAGTCTACGTGGAGACAAACTTTCTTGTGATAGTTCTGAAATGTAGTTTATAGTTGAGGCTGTGGCTCCCTCTACTGATAAGTCATGCGTAATGCACCACATAAACCCCTCCTGGCAAGGCAAGGTTTGTGCACACATGACCACATTGACCAAAACAACAAATGCTGCTATGTAATTTTTAAGGATGAATATGTGCAGGTCATCAATCAGCAATTACAAGCAAGCAGCCAAAGAAAAGCTTTTCACACGAATTATTGCACCAGGAAACGCGATCACTGTCCTGAGTTGACTGATCGCTCCATGAGGCCAGTCGTGTTGACTGCAGTGACAATGCCTTCTGATTGCAAATCAACTGATGCAATCTCTTGGGAGAAAAAGAGGGCATGAGGAATTGAGAGTTCAAAGCTCCAAAGCTGATTCCAGAATTCAAGAAATAAAAACTGGACGACTGAACACAAAAGCCAGCAGATGGAATGAGAGCCACATGCAAAAAGAGGCAGGCGAGGAAATGGTCGGGAGGAACACCAAAGCACTCTGGGGTATATGGCGGAACACACAAGTCACACTAGTACGGGATTCATCACACAATCCGGTTAAGTTTCAGGCTGTGGCAGTGAAGCAGATTCTCAAAAGGAGCTTAATGAGGGCAGCTTTGCCCTGAAATGTCCTGTGATACCTTTGGTGTTGTTAGAGACCTCCATAGGGGAACATCCCTCTATCCGAGCCTCTGTGGTGGAGGCCAGGGGCTTTGGGGGCTCAGTGGGCAGGCTAGAGCTCACGATGGTGGTTTGTGTTGGAGCAGAGGTTGCTGGAAGTATAGGTCCACATGAGAAGTTACTGCCACTACTGCCTTCTTGGTCAGTGGGTGGAGCTTCAGCAACTACAGATGAACAGCAGCAGTGTTGTAAATATTGTAGATTTTAGTTGATAATGCATAGGTAACTTGGAGACAATGGAGAGGAGTAATGATGGTTGACAAATATGGTCAAATCATAAAGTCATATAACATCCATCATCAATATGTCAAAAAAAAAACCACTTCATTTGATTTTAGACATTGTTGGCAAAGCCACATATTACCTTTAAAAATGTATCTATACATATGGAGTTATTTAAATGAGCTTTTTCAGATTAACACAATCATGTATTTATGGGAATACAGACATTTATAATCATTATGCTCTCGAGGCTAATTAGACGCCGCTTTCCAAACCTGTATAATTGACTCTCAACTCGCCCCAAGATGTTTGTGTTTTGTTCTGCTGCCAATGCAATAAATGTCTAGTTATTGCATCGTTAGAGCCCCTTTATTGCACTGGATAATACATCTCTAGCAAGACACCAATACAAATTAACATATGTGCTTTGTGAGTGCCAAACGTGTCGCTTGCATCTTGACAAACAGCACAGCATTTCTAAATGGTCCACCAGACAAATAACTGTGGAATTCATTCTTGAATCAATAACTAATTACACTATTGTGATGATGTCCTTTTTTTCCAAGGCTCAAAAAAAGAATAGAGTGGAGGTACTGAGAAAAAAACAGTTTTTAAGGTTAGATGTTATGTTTCTTTATGCCACTTTCATCCTTGCTTAAGACTACATATTTGGTCATATTTCTCTGAGTGTTTTGTGAAATATAAGCATCATAATTACCTCCAGTTTTGACACCATCCTTTTTCTCCTCTGTGGCCTCTTTGTTTGTCTCCCCCTCCTCCTTTGTCATATCTTTGACCTTGCCCTCCAGTTGTCCCTCCTCTTTCAGCTTGACCTCTCCGTCTTCCTTCTCCGCATCCACCTCCTTCTTTTCCCTCTCCAGCCGCGCTTTCTGGGCCTCCTCGGCAGCCCGTCTTTTCACCTCCTCCAGCTCCTCCTCTTTCTTAGCCCGCAACCGCTCCAGGATCTCCTCTGGATGAAAGAGAAAGAGGTAAACGAAAGAAAAGTGATAGTTGTAAGATAAAAGAAATGAAGGGCTGAGTCTATAAATATCCCAAGAAAGAGTGATAGACTGGAAGATTTCATGATAATCATAATGGATGTGATCAATTATGTGACGAAACACAAGGAAAAAGAAGACACAAAATAATCTATGTGATAGTACAGCAACTCCAAAAAGGCATATTACTGCTGGATATTCACAACTCACTTCACAAAATTAAGTAAAAAAAAAAAAAAAAAAAATCGCTAAAAAAAATAATAAATGATTGTGGTTACTCAACTGTGATGATCTATGTCTGGAAACAGACAAATGTGACTTTCAAAATGAAACAACAGAGGCATCAAAGATGACTTGACCAAACTGAAGACTAAATAGAAAGACATAATGAGGTGACTTTGGGGCCAGATTATAACATGTTTCAATTTTTTTTGCTTAGACTTCACAAATGGTGTTGGCAGCCATTTATACACTGATTATTTGCATGTAAAATATTCATGCTCACTGATGTTGACTTCTAACCTGCTGTAAAACATCACCATAAAGTTACACCCCTATGTGCGGTCAGAGAGCATAATGACTCAATGCTGTATCTTAGATTGATCTTTCCACTGATTCTGAGGAGGAAGCTTGTTGGGTAGAAGACTGTGAAGTCCTCTGTGAGAGTATGACTCATCAGTAAGACTACTGCGGATTAACATAAACCAAATGATGTAAAACCTCGATCTGCAGTGGGCAATTTATATAATAACAAAGCGTAAAGCAGATGATAACCTTTTGTTTCATTAAATCGCAGAGGAAGGTGTGAGAAGGACAGCATAAATAAATGGAAAGAGGAATTAAATGCAGGTAAGCAGGGTGTCTCTCCTAAACACTTGACAGACAGAAAAATCTAAATCTGTAAATGAAAACACTCATCGAAAGTGAAAGCACCAAAAGCGACCAGATGACTTGAATCTGGTCATTTATTACTGGGGCAGGTAAAAGCTTTGATGGAAGATTCTGTGGTCAAGCTGTTTTTGTTCAGTACATGAAGTCTATCCTTGTGTGATGGTATGTACAGTATATGTTATCCTGAACATCATAATCTGTGCTCATTCTGCCTCCCCCTAAATAGCATCATGCACCACTACAGTATGCAAATGTTGAAGATTTTCTTTTATAGACACACAAAACAGGAATCACAGTTTTCTCTGTTGACTACAATTTTTTCCCCTCAGAATTATTCTCCCTTGTTCTATTCTCCTGTTTAAACAACACTGATTTACAAATGCAGACGCAGGACTGACACATGCCCGGCCACTGTCTCCTAACCTAACCTCCTAACCACCCTGGTGAAGATTGAGAAAATACTACACATTTTATATGTGATAGTCATAAACTGACTGTGTAAAAGTGATCTTAAACAAAAGTTGATTCTAATTGAATTTATGAGCCTCTATCTGTTTTCCACATAAGGGTAGTTTTGCTATTTCAATTACTGTATTTTTGTGTTCTTGGATAATAATGCAATTTTATGGATGAGTTGTGAAAAACAGCTGCCACATATACAAAACTGGATATTAAGTGCTTTTTCTACTTACTGACTTACTGTATATTCAGTATTAAGTGTGCAAGGGTGCATATTCATATGCTAGAGACCACAGTGGCAGCACACAGATGAAGCTACTGCTGCCGGTTTGAAAAAGTTTGGCAAAAGCCATATTTATTCTTTCAAGTGACACACTTTTTTTCTATTCTTGTGTTACCTATTTCCTGGGTGTAAAAAAAATAGGTTAAAGACTGTTGTCAGTTAGAACCTGTAACTTATCTGTGCACACCAGATGCTTGTTAGATGTGCTAGTTTACACTCAAGCTGTTGCTTCAAAAGTTAACACCACGTTACACAGCACTGTTTAAAGTGTACTGCTTTTTGTTGAAGCTGAATTGCTTTGAACTTGATTGAATGGTAAAAACAGCCAAAAGCATACACATGGATTTGGTGGATACCCTGCAGACAGAAAGGAAGGGACATGGGACTGAAGGGAAGCTCAAGAGCTGGATGCTAGCCAGAGTGGGTCCAGAGTAAGGTTACATAATAGCTGGGTTGATTCCTATGGCCCAGCCATCTATGACTGGGTGGCATTCATGAGCTCTGGGGGGAAAGCAGGGAGAGGAGTGAAGGGGGGAAGAGAGACAGCTAGAGAAAGAGAAGAAAAAAATACTTTGTGCTTAAAGAGATCCTTCTTCCACTCTGATCCATGTCTGAAGTCAGTGACAGAAGGCACCTCAGATTCTCTGGAAATTCGTTTATTTTATTAAAATGACAAAGAATTACGAGCTCTTTACCGTTGGCAGCAGTAAGGAAACACTTGTTGCTGCCACGGGCCTTGTTGGTTAGGTCCTCATTGATGTCCATATGTGTGTGCACCTCATCCCTTATCTCCTCAAGGGCTGCATACAGGTCAGCCTCCCAGTACTCTTTATCCAAGCAATCTATCAGCTCAGCCAGCTGGACCTGGGAAGGACAGAGTTTAGGGAGAGTCTAATAAGTGCAACGTTAATGTTATAACTGCAGTGCTGCCAAAAAACAAAGAACGTTTGGATGAATTTTGTTAATTAAAAGAAATAAAGTTGTGACACATATAAAAAAAGGAAACAAAAACAGAGTGACTGTGATTGTGTAAAGAGTAAACAACCCTTGTTGGAGAAAAAGATGAGTCTCATTTACCTTGGTGCTGTAGTACCAGATGGCTTTGTCCTCCTGCTCACCCTCCTCCTCACTGTAGGAGAGAAATGAGAGAGGAAACAAAAGAGGAAAAAATGGTAAAAATTAGGAGACACAACAGGGAAGGGTAGGACATATGCTTGCTCTCTGTATGCTATTATGCAGCTGTATGTGCTTTAATATTAATTGGTTGTCATTTGTCTCATCAGCAGATTCATTTGTCTTTAATTTTTCACATGAAATTTATCAGGGACTGCAGGTGAAAATTAGCCATTTGTCTAAATCTAAACATTTACATCACATTGATGTTGATTTATGTGTATTATCCCTGATAAATTTTGCCTAGAGGATCCATCCATTATAAATGTTCATTTTACAGTTACCCTGCTTGATTGACCATCATCAACAAAGTGGACCTTACCAAAAACGTTAAAGCCTATTTCCATCTCTCTGTGGTGATACACTGCCGTCTAATTCTGCACCACAGACAACACATTTAACATCAACTGCACAACTCAAAAACAGGAGCAGGTGTGAACAACTGTGCAAAGCATGCAAGGTGCCAGTGGGAAATACAGGACAATAAAATCCACTGAAGAATCTTGCACACTGTAAAATTGTCGATCAGACTGTGATTTCTTCAATTGTTCTGCAGGTGTGCAAAAAAAAAAAACTTATATTGTATTACACACAAATAAGGCAACTAGCAAATGTATAGTCTATGTATTTTGCAATTGTAAAATATTTGTTAAAGAGCTATAGTTTACATGTATTACAGTCACAGGGCTTGCTTGAGTTTCACAGGTCTCTTGGCAACAATTTCCAAATAACAATTGTTTTCAGAGGTTCAAAATGACAACAGCAGTTCACAGCCAGTGCACATGCTTGGCTATTAGGAGCATCTTGAAGAATAGAATAAAGAATATTAGTATTATACACTTTGAATGAGTGGGGCTGGGTGATATAAATAGAATTGTATCACAAGATTAAACATTTTTTAATACTGATATCCATGGCAAAAAATTATAAATGTATCTTAGTAAGTGATAAATCTTTATGGTTGTTCTTATTTACTAGCTTTATTTAGCTACATATCTACATGATTTATATACAAATTATTAATCATCACTCGGGCACTTGAGTTTATGTGGCAGCAGCTACAGAGTGGCATACTTGACAGCTTTTTGCTCAGCATGGTCCTTGTCCAGGGCCTGTGATGCCTGAGGACATATATAAAACTAGTATCTATTTCAGCATCCTTCCAGGACTTCTCTGGGCATATTTGGGTACACACATTCAAACAAGTGCACACGCACGCACACCTTAACTTCATACGTGCTTTCACACAAACTTATTTCCTGTGCGCATGACTTGTTTGCACAAACACACACGGCCTCTGAAGGGGGACTGGACATCAAAAGCACCTGCTTTTGGCCAGTTTGGTGAACAGTGCGAAGCAGAAAAAGAAGAGACAGTGTGAAATGCAGCGATGACAAAACTTGGGCCACCTATCCTCTTAAATCTTCTATTGTTCAGGTGATCTATGCTCCTTTATGGTTTATGTAGCAGGCCTTCTGCTGCTGCTGACCCAGCACACATACCATCTGTGACTGCTCAATACCAAGATAATTTGCTAACGTATAGGACCAATACTGCTGATGGTCAGGATATGTTAAATCTTGTGGAGGGATGCAGTTATTTTCGGTTTATTAAACAGCAGGTCTTACCAACACACAGATCTGTAATCGCATGCAAGAAATTAAGCTTGGGGTTTCCTTTAACTTTACCCCAATGAGTTCATTACTTTTTGTCAAACAAAATACACAATCCTGTATCTTGTTTTCAGTGTCTGCAGCTACACAAGAGTTTGAAACACAGCATATGGAACTTGTTTGCTGATACAGTCCCACGATAGTGGATAATCTGTTCTACAATTCTGTTCTCATCAAACAAATTTGCAGTATGTATGTTTGATTTTTTAAGCATTGGCCTATGTTTTTCAAACGGATGCAGTTAATTTGTAGTAAATTAAAATGGGTCACTGCAGGTCATTTCACCTAGCTTCATCACTTGCCTCCAGACCTGGGTGGGCTCAGACGGGACAGAGCCTGACTTTGAACACTTTATGGATGGTAATTTTATTCAATGTCAACAACATTTAAATGACATTTACAATTTATGAACAATTCTGTGATTAAGCAATACTGTGTAAAGTACTCTGACAACAGTCTCTTATGAATGAAGAGGGGAGTCGAATCAGACTGAACACATGTTGAGCAAAGAACATGTCTCTACATCTACATTTAATGGGTATTAATTCCTTGGATTAGCAAGGAGGCTTCAACAAGTATAGAGCCATCCACACAGAGCTTCACAGACATTGTAACAGTGTATGGTGTCTCTCAAGAAGATCATAGATCTCACAATTGCCAATCTTCAGATAAGAGCCTGGGATAAAGTAAACTGACCCACACATAATGTGGTAGATCAGCTGCACAGACGGCAGCTACAGTTTATATTGTAGCATGTCAAATCACAGTAGAGGAATGAGCAGAACGGAAATTACAGCACTAGGGGCCATAGCTCTCCTCCTTATGGTGTTGCTTTGTTCATGCAAATGATTTGTGACCACAAGTTTGCAATAACTGATTAAGCTGCTTTGAAAAAGGACACTGCTTTTCTGCTGATTACCTTCACAGGCAAAATACTTCTTTTAATCTTTGAAAACAAACTCACAGAAATTGGGACAACTGTGTGAGTTGGTTCTGTGTTGGTAATGTCTTCTTCAAAAAATAATAAACTTGTTTCACATAGTTTAATTATTAAATGTTTGAGTGATATCTGGATATTTTAGTAACTTTCACTAATAACTTTGTTTTAAATTTTGAAGTGGCATATTATCAATGTGCAAGACTGCACCTAGATTAAGTCACTCACACCGACACCTCTAATGTTGAATCCTATGCAATAATCATGGAGCAAAAATGAAACATTGTAAACTTACACAACAACGCGGCGGTTCAGGAACCAGTATTTGCGGTGTTGTCGGTCATAGCCAACTGGCAGTTGACGAATAAACGGCTTGCTCTTCTGAACTTCTGGGATGCAGTCCGCAACACCAGGTACCTTGTGTGCTACACACACTTCACACTGCCACTCGTCCTCTGGCACTTCCTGCAATGGTGGCTTCACACACTCCAGATGGTAAACGGCTGAACATGTCTCACAGCACAGCAGGTCACCAAGACGATGGCATACCCTGCAGTGGTCATCATAGGCAACCACCCCTTCTGACATTAGCTCCTCCCGGGCGATATTTGTCGCCAGGAACTGGTCCACCAAAAACTGAAGAACTTTAACTTTGCTGTCCAATGGTTCATACGGGTAATCCTCACATTCCTGGAAAGGCAGAATATGCCGGTACTCCGGGTCGCTCTCACAGTACGCCCGCACCACCTCTGGCCAGGTCATACCATCCACAAAATACAGAGTGGAGTTAACAGAGTCCTTCACGTCAGCAGGCCCAAATGTGGTGTTGGAAGTGTCCTCCTCTCTGAGAATAGCTTTGAGCAGGGATATGTGGGTCTCTGCCAGCAGTGTACACTGCTCCTGGCTGGCCAATGCTGCACAGAAATCCTCAAAGCGGAACGGAGAAAGCCGCAGCACTGAGCCAAAGTTGCGAAGGACCTCATAGACGGCCGACACGTTCAGGAGCTGTGAGGTAGGAATCAGGAGGTCCTCAGAGGACTTGGGAAGCTCCAAGGGAGGAATGTCCTTTGCCTCAAGGATTGGAGATCGTGGTCGCATTGCCCGACTCCTCCGACTACGGCCTGTGAGAAGTGAAAAAGCCAGGAGGAGGGAGAGCACACAAACAAAGAGAGAAAATGAAAAGGAGACGTGTATAGACCACTTTAAGCACTGTGTGCTGCTTGTCTACTTTATACAATAAATGGAAAGTTAATGGAAAGTTAATGGACAACTCTAAGCATTTGAAATGCAGGTGTTTGGAATGAAAACTAATGTGTCTGCAGAATAAAATGAACTTTGCTGCTTTCAATCAACACAAAATGTTCAAATATGGCAATTATGAGATGCACACAGAATACCAAACTGGAATGAGCTAACATGTATATCTTATGTTACCGTTAGTCAATGCAACATTACGCCTGAACTTATTAGCATCCTTGATGTCTCACTAAACTCTGCTCTCTGATGTTGCAACAGTACAGTGCCTTCAGCAATGCAGGCACGGGGAGGGTATCCCTGGGGAGACTCAGAATACAATCCGGTTAGATTCCCTCTTCCAGCTTGGTGATTCCTCAAGAGGTAACCCAAAGTGCCACCAATGTGTATGAGGAGCTCAAAGCTTCAAATCCCTTTCTTATTAAAATGGGATACAATAACAATATACCAATTAAATTTGAATTCCTATTCCTTCCAAATACTACATACAATTATTGGAATAGCGGAATCTCAAGATAGTGCTTGTGTGAATGGGGCTATTTATAATACACTGTGACACTGTGGAAGTGACATTATAAAAAGTAGACAAGAACACTCCTGTCCCAAGACAATAAGAAATACTCCAGATTGATTTATAAACCTGCTTCTGTTTCTGCAAGAGAAATATATGCAGATGTTGCAGCATATGTATTGTACCTGTGTATTCCTTCTGGACTGTGCGTGTCTGTGTACATTATCCATTTCTGAACATAGTAATGTTGAATAAGCCAAGCCTGTTTTTGTGGTTGAATTGAGGGGAGTCAATCCAGGTCGTCTGACCTGGCCTAACAACCCTGCTCCTGACCAGGGTTACGTGCTTGTCTGACACAGATCAGCTTTGTTATGAAAGAATGAAGAAACATTTCTATAATCATCATATTATTAGTATACTGTTGCTATTTACTCATTATAAAATTAGCATTATATTGTAGATATTGCTGTGTGCTAGCTTTGTCGTGGGCTCTTCTCAATCTCACAGATTCTGTGACATCACTGTAGAGTGTGGGTTGCTGCATTAACTTTTCATAAGTAGACCAAATAAACAAATCGTATAAAATTACACCACTGCATCCACACTGCCTGCTATGATGTATCTTCCCTGTAAACATTTATGCATTAATGGCTGATAAAGTTATTAACATTTAGCAGATGTATTTGAATTCGGGCTAGTATGATTCAGTGGTTTTAACAGTGATGTATACACAGAGATAGTGTTGCGACTACAGCAGCAGAAATGGCTGTATCATGAATGGTGAAGGCCAAGGATTAGGCTGGGACAGCAGTATGGTATGAACAGGTCAACCAGGGGTTGATCATGGGTTCACTTTGAAAAAAGCATGGATATATGTGCCTATGACAGCGAAAGCTCTGTAATGTCTGTCTGTCACTATTGGTCTTATGAAAGACCCCTCACACTCAGCTGCACCATACTGCCATGTTCACACGTCTTTAGAAAAAGCAGACAGCCTGGACAATGGAAGTTGAGAGGTATGTGTGTAATCCCTGAACCAATTAAATTTCAACTAGGCCTGACCAGTGTTGTGAAGTGTTATAGGGCATATATAATATTATATATACTTATATATAATATATATAAGTAACAGGCAAGAAATGTTTTTTTAAGTAAAGTTAAACTTTTGTTTCAAAGAAAAAGTACATTAGTCTGGGTTACCTGTACAATAATTTTTCTAATCCTATCCAGAATTACTTCCAGTAGCTTGCACACTGCCAGTGCATTACTTTACATACCAGGAGGTGTCAATTGATTTTTGCAGACCCAATATTATTAGAATGACTGTTCATCACTGGGAATGTGATGGATCTCACTTGCTCACCTGATAAACATAAGAGGGGTTACTATGGTAACGGTACACCACGTAATATTGTAATGACATGTTTGCAACAAGTGAAAAAAGAGCGCCTCTCTTCAAAACAAAGACCTGGACAAACTCATTTAGCAGCATTATGTAACTGAAATATGTCTTCTGAAATCCAGTTTGAAAAGGTACATGTGTAGGTCTCTTGATCGTACAAAAAAAAACAATGATTATTTATTTAACGGATAACACTTTAATTAAGTACTACAGCTATGGGGAAACTATGAACTGTCAAACTGAGACCAATTGGAAACAATGTTTACAGACGAGGTGTTTTGATGGAGCGTAGTTTACATAACAGAAAGTGGACTTAGTCTGCTTTTGCATAAGTAGAAATACTGAATGAATGAAATGAATGGAAAGTAGCAAACGCAGTCCATATATCTTGCTTCTCAATGTGTAAGAAAACACGTCAAATACGGCACGCGCATGGAAAAACTCCGGTTAAAAAACACATATTAATCATTATAAATTGACAACAAAAAATGTGCTGATCCGACAAAAATTAAAAACGTGAAAGCCGGTTGAAGCGTGGAGCAGATCTGCAAGCCAGCGGCCAGCAGAGCACACGGTAAACAAAGGCCTGTTTCTGAGTGCAAGCTCCATTTTGAACAATGCGGCTTGGTTTCTGTACTGAGCTAAAAATAAAATGCACACTTTAAGTAATGCAAACATGCTTTGCTAAAGTGCGTGCACTTGCAAACGAACGTACCTGGGGTGCTACCGAGCGTGCTGTGGCTCCTAAAACTACTCTCGGTACAGTAGCTGGCATCATCATCATATGGTAGTTCCTCCAGATAGTCAGAGTCGTTTCCCAAGGCCTCCTCTTCTTCAAGATCCGACGAAGGGTTGTCGTTCAGGAGTTCATCTTCGTCGGACCTGTAGCTTAAATTATCATCTTCCTCGTCGCTGTTGTCGTCGTAGACTACCTTGGTTTGAGGCCGCCTCACTCCGCCTCTGCTGCCGCGGCCGCCTCTCGACCCCCTGCCTCTCCCTCTGCCTCCTCTGCCCCGCGATGCCGCGGCCGCCGCCGTGATGGAGCCTCCAACTTTCCTGCGGCCCCGGGACGAATGAAAGTTCTCTCGGCCGGAGATTTCTGTATCCACCTCCGCTGAGCTAGTGCCACAAACACCGCCACTTCCTCCCCGTCCCCGACCCCGTCCTCTGCCTCTTCCCCGTCCACGCATCCCTCTATTCCTGCCGCCCCGAGAGCCGCGGACTGGCCCGGGTGAACCTTCCCGCATCACGGCTGCTTGTTTGGGCGGCCTTCCTCTTCTCCCCCTCATTGTAGGAGAGAGTCTCTTCTGTTCCGCTTCAATTTCGGTGCTTGAGTAAGGCACACACACCGGAGAAAAACGGGGTACAAAAAAACCAATGGATCTGGTGACGGTTCCCGAAAGTCCCCACCAAGCCCCGGTCTCAATTTCAGGGCGGAAAGCTCAAACTGAATGGCCGGTGTCCCGCTCTGGGTCGCCTGCAGACGCCATTTTTCTTCTCGGCTCTCCCTCCGTTGAAAACACAGCAGGCCCCAGAGCTGCGTCAATCTACACAAACATAGAGTGATTATACCGGAAGAATAGTGCATATCCTTCAAAATAAAATAAGGGAAACGTTTAAAAAACAGAACAATAATAAATACAGTTGTGTACAGAACATAACCTAAGTATCACATCCAATTATATCATTTTTTTTCACCATCACAGTTTGATTAATCCAAAAACAAATTCTAAACGTTTTCGTTTTAACGAATTCACTGTAACAGAGCCGGACGTGCTGATTTATTCTCCAACTTAACACTAACAGGCCTGAGTAGATGCGAGGTCACGTGACTCACTATTCCACAATAGACTCAATTGCCGTGCTAGCTCATAAAATTACTTATCCATGCAAACGCCGTCCGCCAATAGTATTTTATTAGTGCTAGCTGATCCTGCTGGGTGGTTTTAATCACAGGTGTATGAAGTTTATTCAGTGAAACACCATCGTTCATGTCGGCCCTGTCGCCATCGTCGTCACAGTAATGCGAGGCGAGAAGATAAGCATACGTCCGACATCGAGCACTATTACATGAACATGAACAAGTCGTCGTAAAAGTTAACTGTACACATATTACAAGGTTTGGAAATGCGTGAATGTGGAAAATACTCCGGTTTATTTCTTAGCCGAACGCATTTTGCATGGCTTATTTTCTTCTTAATAATTACGAAGAAAACTTGGCTCAATTTTCAGTCAGTTCAGTCAGTTCGGTTAACCAAACTGAAATAAACAGTGTGCCATCATCTGTTGAAACAATGTAACCTAAAATAACATGTAATCGACTAGAGTAGAGGTGCAGCACCGTGATCTGGTGGCCCGCGACACCCTTGATTCTAGCATTTATGTTGTCTTACGCTCTGGGTTTGACTTGATGTCTGAAGAGAAGTAAAATTTTAAATTCATTTTTTCGTCTCAGCTTTTGTTTGCTTTTCTCTTCTTAACCTGGGTGGCTATCTCAGCCACAGACAAAACACAGCCCGAGTAACTAGTTAGCCGGTTAAACAGGAGATTAAGTTTTTTTTTTCCTCAGCAGATATTGCAAAACAATTACATGAACCACTGTTAAAGATTTATTTGAGAATAGGTTTATTGTTGGTCGGCCCATTCGTGTATGTGTACAGTTGTCGTGGCCGAGTGGTTAAGGCGATGGACTAGAAATCCATTGGGGTCTCCCCGCGCAGGTTCGAATCCTGCCGACAACGGACCTTTTACAACGGTGAGTTAAACATTTGTAACAACCACCAAGTGAACAGCCACCAAATAATGGCATAATTAGCTAAAGCTATAGTTTTTGTGGCAGCTATACAACGGCAAAGACGTCACCGTACCACCCATCGAGAAAACACTTTAAGCTTTTGCATGAACTCTGCCATCACGTGTAGTGTATTTCTACTGGGCCTATTACACACTTATGTTTGCCCATACCGCTGTCCTCATCACCCTCTCAATGAAAAGTCCAAATGTAGGTGTAGGTGTAGGTGTAGGTGTAGGTAGGTAATCTGTACAGGTGGTTTTCAAATACCGAATCAGGTGTTTATTAGGCATAGGCTGTATATAAAGTAGTAGTAAGTGAGGAGTTGTTATTCCAAAAGTTAGGTGAATTTCACCGACTCAAAGTGTTTTGTACATAGACCTAATAATACCACTACCACAAATAAAATATTAATACGAATTATTCATCTTTTGTCATCAAATTATAAACTTGGAGAAAAAAAACACTTAATTCCATGCATCCAACACTGAGTCATGCTCTTCTATTTGATATTGATCTTTTTAATAAAAATAAAATTCACACACGGATCAACAGTTTCCATTGTTATATAATTGTATTAAACAAAAAGGCTTTCCTGTGGAAAATCCAGTACAGTCAGAGCTGACAGACTTACAAATATTCAGCTGTAGGACAAATACGAAATACAGCCATTCACTCTCACAGTTAAGTGTTCAAAGGCTGAGTCTCATTATGAATGTTAAAAACCATAAACACACTGCTCTATTAGGTTGCTTTTACATGTATTTTACAAACCCATTATTAACCAGGTTGACATATAAGCAGTCTAAATTAATCATGCAATTCATGTTATCTGAATGGCCAAATTTCCATCAGCTTAAACAAGTTTAAAACGGTTCAAAAGCATCGGCAAGTCAATTCAACGTCCAACAGTAAAACTCATGCAACTTGAGTTCTGATGGCTACCATCTGTGCCAAAAAGCACTTATAATACCAGTCGAGACATGTAAACAACCTTGAAACCAATTAAGGTGAAACGCTGGGAGGAGACAATATGCTCAAAGGTTTATTAAAAGTATTCTGTACACATTCTAAAACAGCTCAATGACTTCAATGGAGTACTGTCCGATGTCCTTCTTCACTTTCATCTTATTGAGCTCTTGGAGGCTGCCCTCGATCTTTCCAAGCTCAGAAACCAGCCTCACCTGAGGACACAGGAAAGCAAATTATTTTAAATTCTCTTCCAGGTAACTTTTTACATGTGACATTTTTTTTTCTGCTAAAACTTCAATACTGGTTTGGCCATTATAAACACTGTCTCTACACAACTACAGTAACAAGAGCCACACCGAATGAATGAATATTATCAAACCAACATGCAGCCAGTTACAGAGCAGACAATGGGGAGACTGTTACCTGAGACTTAACAAAGCTGTGGAGGTTCAGCAGTAAGCCTTTGGCGTCCGGAGTCATCACTAGCACTGTGAAATGGGCGTCCAACACCAAGCACACCCAATCCATGATCTACAATCAAAGAAAAACAGAGTTAGACATGTAATTCTTCTGACAAACTGAGCTATTTCGTGGACAACAATTAGTTTAAAATATATTTTACTGCTATTATTGTTGGGAGTTTAGTAAATTATGAATATCACGATGGCAGTACTTTTACATTTTTGTTAGATATGAGAAGTTTATAATAAAAATGTTGGACAAACTAAAAATTAATTCAATTCAAATTCAATTCAAATTTTATTTATAGAGCGCATTTCATGCACAAGGCAGACACAATGTGCTTTACAGCATACAACAAAACAATAACAAACAATACACAAACAATGGCGAATATGATCACACTTAAATATTTTGTGTCTCCGCTGGCTGCATTTCTTTAAATCTATCTCCGTACAACTCTCATCTCTTGACACTGACCTGTGAACTAGTTATAATAAAAGTCTGACCCCCACCATATCTGTCAGCAATGTGAGAAAGTACTTTTTTTCTGCCTCCAGATCTGTCACAATGTGTCCTGTTGGGACAGACACTACCTGCACCGATATGTCAAGTGTGGGCACCCTAATTATCTAGTTAGACATTGACACATACCTGAGTCAGACTTGGTGATCTCAATCCATGCCTCTGTGGGAAAGCATCTTGGGAATATTTTAGGTAGAGGAACTGCAGGTACCGGAGGAAAAGCTGATTGGACGAGAAAGACAATTAACACTGGTCTATAACTGACCAAGAATATTCCAAGAACAGACCATTAGACGTGCAACATGAAATTAACTATATCTACATATCAGTTTTTTTTTTTTAATGTGAATAAAAATGATAAAACAGACCTAGATAGTCAGACATGATGCATAAGGAATCAGGACTTAAGAGCTGTAAATTGTACCTATAGTTTACCCCTGATGAACAACCTCAACACCTAAACTTTCTGTTACTTACAACAACATGCTGGGAGGAGAGATCCTTTAGGTGTGGGAGGAGGAAAGTATCGCTGTACGCCGTCTGCAGGACCTCATTTCTTTGCAGGTTGAGTTAAGATCTCATATTTTGTACCTTTTTTAGTCTTTAGGTTTTTTACTAATACACAAAATGTTCAGCAACTCCCGATACAAGGTATAAAAATATCTGAAAGACAAACATACAGTTGAATGCGAGTAGCTGCCTCATAGACAGGATGGTGAGATGCTGTGTTTGAGTGACTGTGCACTGGGAGGATACAGAAGAACCGCCTTGTGTAAGCCCACTGGACAGATCTGTTCTGATGGAGTTGAGGTGTTCTCCCTGTTTTCCGCTCTGGCCTTTATGACGGCACCGCCTCCACTGAGGGCGTCTGAGCGGTCCTCGTCAAAGGAGTTGGGGCTAAAACCATTCTGCAAGCCAACCGGGCCACGTTCCCTGGAGATTAGGGTTTCCATGAAGGAGACGCTGTCGGGTTCCAGGCTCGCTTTCTCTGCATCGACGTCTGGCATACTGCAAGATGAAAGTAGACCAGCAGACTGTTAGTTTTTCATTGTATGTTACATCAAGTCAAGTTAATAATCAGATTATTAAAACACTAAACCACTTCTGTTATATCATATGAAGGATGTTAAATGGATTGCATCAAACCAAACATTTAAATCACCTGTTGAAGCCACTATTTGCAGAAACCCCCCCCCCCCCCAAACATTACTACTTTAGTGCCCCCCTGTGGTCATATCAAAAGGACAGTGGCAGAGACATCAATTCATGCCTGTATTTATAGTGCTCACCAAACCATCATTTAACATCATTATTAAAGTTTTGATTTTACCTGATGAAGGCCTTAAGACAGGCACAGGTGACAGCTTCAGGGATGTCAGGGAAGAACTGCAAGCAGAGTTGACACAGAAAGTAATCCTTCCTCTCCAGGGCCAACAGCACGAGGTCAGGACACGCACTGTGGAAGATCATGATGGTAAAATGGTCACATTCAACAGAAATAATAATGGTTGATATGTGCTACTTGTCAGTGTGGTTTGGGTAATTCAAATCATGTTTCACACATCACAGCAATTGCAGTGCAAACCAACTCAATTACGACATTTTCAACCCTTGAATTTTCATTCAAATGCAAGGGTTTGGTATTTACAACAGAAATACATGCTGCAGAATACAGACTGCGTAAATACAGCAGTTTTGAGATACAACATTTTAGTCTTTCAGTTAATTTCTTGCCCTACTGACCTGTGGCAGAGGCACTGAGTGTTCACGAGTTGTGCCAGGGTGCTCGGGGTGTAGAAGGCTGGATCAGCCAGGCTCCGGGACACAAGGATTGATACTAGCTGTCCCACAGAGGGTTGTAAGTCCTGGATGTCTGATCGGGAAAGAAGCCCCTCCACTTCTTTTTGGACATCTTCTACTGGTGCTGTCTACATTGGGAAAATAAAATATTATGTTAATTATTACATGTCAGAATGTGTCTTCCTTGTTATGTGGAAGCGTGCGGATTGAGTATACCGCTATAGAGAGCCATGAAAAATCAACTTTTTTACCTTGATGAGCGCCAGAACTTGGTCAGTTGTTAAACAAGGTGTTGATTGGGTCTTACGGTTTGTTCTCTGGATGCAAAGAAGAGTCAAATTCATATGGGTTCCCATTAGAGAGAAAACTACAAATAAAGTAACAAATCCTAAACAATAAAATACGTAGTATTATTGTAGCAGTTGTAGTATTATACATTTTTCTTTTGCCAAGTTACATAACTTTCGACATTTTGTGAATGATGCACCACCATTTCAGGCAGCAACTTCTGTAAATTTCACTTGAAGGTCGTGCTAATTAGTATAATGAAAGAAGTTGTTTTTATATACACACCGTAGGCCTGAGAAAACACTGCAAGTGAGTTTTCAAGGCAACAGTGTGGGGTTGATGCACTAGCAATTCATGCAGCAAAAAGAAAAAAAAAAAAATCTGGCCTCGCTGTATCTAAGTAATTTGCCTTGAAAAGTCATTTAAAGACAGTTATGCAACATACCGTCTTCCTGGTCTCCACAGTTCTTGAGGGCTGAGCTTTCTCTCCGTGCAGAATGTTATTCCAAGATGGTACACAAGCTGGAGATTTGGACTCTGTGGTAGTTGAAAAAAAGACACTGTATTGAGTGAAAACAAACTTTTCCATGCAGACATGAGTATTAGTGCTGCAGCCTCAGTAAGGACAACTGATCACATGAATGAATACGTGTTATACAGTACATTGTTACTGTACTAATTACTTATGCTAAATCAGGCATACAGCTTTAAAAGGTTACAGGTTCATGTCCTGTGTATATCATTTGCTTTTTGCAGATGTAAAAAGTTATTATTATTATTATTACAGTCCCGGTATCATAAAATGGTCTTAGCTCACCTTCAGTCTTGGCCTGCCTTAGTTTCCCCAGTGCAGAGGCCAGGGAAGATTTAGGGCAAACAAACGGTATAACAGAGAGGGCTTTCCCATGTGGAATGAATAACTTGTTGGAATAACACCATAGCTACATCAGAGAGAAAGGAAAATGAAAACAAATCAATATTCATAGTGTAAGTAAACATAATATAGATAACAGACTGCCCAGGTAGTCTATTTATGTGACTATTTCAAGATTGTAAACTGCCATAAAGTTGTGAGGAGGGACAGTGAACCCTGTCACAGTGGAGTGCAGGCACAATGCTCTACCAAAGTCATACAGTCCTCCTTCAGCACCCAGCAGCTGGAAGGACAGGGAACCTTGGCCTGCAGTAATAACAACAACGGAGCCCAAGTGCGCGGTTCATGCATACTTCTAACATTAGCAACAAAAGCTCATGAACACTCCGGCGATTGTCCTGTGTGAGCTCTTAAGGCCCTGCTGCCAACATGGCTGAAAATCATTATCAGTGTAAGGTTTCATCCACTCATCGTACAACGAAACATTAGAAAACAACCAGCTTGGTGGATCAGTTGAATTTAATACACCAAAGAATCCCTACCTGCCCATAGATTTTACCCGCCATCTCTTTTCCTGCCTGAAGCGTCTGGAAATTGGTATTCCAGATGCAGAGAAAGTCTGAAAAAAACAAAGACAGAGTCATTCAGGAACTAACAGACACTCACATTAAACACTGGAGTCACATAGCTTCAAGTTATCATTCTAATACATTTATTCTTTAAACATAGTCCACCTGTTAAAATTACTGCAGTTGAAGACTAGAGTAGTAGCCTTGTGTTCATTTAATTTAAGTTTTAATAAATTGAACTGTTATTTTGGGACACATCTAAACTGACTGTTTACTGAAAGCCTCATTGTGTGTCCCGGACAGACTTCATTAAGATCAGTTATACTTAAAATAGTGTTTTTAGTGGAGTGAGAAGCGAACCAACCATCCAGATGCTCAGGCTAATTACATCTGAAAACGTCAGAACAGACATGTCTGAGTAGAGAGACCTGCTGTCTTTATTGTAGGCAGGGTAAATAAACTGAATTTACCTTTACCAGCTCCAGCAGAGGGATGTGGAACTCCCACAACAGCTACATGGGCTTCATCCAGGACCAGGGCTGATGCTGTCTCCAGAAGGCCGTCGCCGACAGGAAGAGCCAGCATCAGGCTACGGGGAAGCGGAAGGGCCTGAGTCCCCTCTTCGGTCCCCAGGCCCCGCACAGAGACTACACTCTGGTACACATGACCGTTTGGGTCTTGGTGGAAGGAAAATGTTGAGGCAGAGAAAGTGAAAAGGATTATTGAGGGAAGAGACTAGAGGGAGTTAATAATGACACTCCCACTTATCATGCATGTATCATCTTGTGCAGCACAGTGTATGAGCAAAAACAAACCTTAACACTTTGTGATCCTAAGTTTAGAGTGCGTCATTTAATTAAAACATCACTGACTGCACAACGAGGTACATTAAACTCTGTGTGAGCAAAACCACAACACATCACTGATTTTTTGTGTGAAACACTTTATGGATTTGTAAAGTAATTTCACTTTTTCCATACAGCCACCGACTTGCTGCTGGCCTTTCTGCCCCTAGTGGCTATTAGTACGCATGTCAATGTCTGCGGATAATAACACGCTGAACCAGGATCATTCACTTCTCTCTGCAGTGATGCCTTCTGCAAGGCTGATCTCCATTAGCAGTAACAGTGTGGAAACCATATCTACGCACTATAAACTTGGAAAGGCACAAATCGGGTTTTGGAGAAAACTCTTGTCGCATGTGTCTTTCTTTATTACAAACCTCCTACATACAGAGTAGCGAATTTACCGTCATCGGCTAGCACTGTCAGCAATTGGTTTCATTTCTATTGGAAAAAATCTTGTCACCCACTGTTTTGAACCCTTTTTCATTCCTGAGTCCATGAAACGAGCCTGTGCTGTCAAACACTGACACTAAAAATATTTTCACAGGAAATTCAGGCTTACAGAGATAAAGCAGGCGGATGTGTTTATCCCTGTAGGAGACAGAGAAGCTGAGCGGGGCCAGACCAGGCTCTTCTCTCTCCAGCCGGTACCTCTGTAGGGTGTTAGGGTTCAGTCTCTGCAGGTAGATGAAATGATCTCCTTTCTGTGGGAAGACAGTGACAGCCGTTCAAGGCAAATAGGCATTTAGAAATACCAATAACTAAGAGTTTATGCTGAAGCCAATGGGGAACAAGAATGGAGAAAATTATTTTTTGATGTCACTCACCTGCATTTCCATGCAGGCACATGAGTATGCCACTGAATTAACTGTCCCTATGGCTTTGTATTGTGATACAAGTCCAATAAACACTCAACTGAATTAATTGAACCGGATTATCAGTTTTTGTGTCTTAAGTCGAGAGCCAAATATTTAAAAGTATGTTACCTGTTCAGTTGTGAAGATGACAAACTGTTGTGCCTCTGCCACTATGTTGGTACTCCACCTGAAGACAAAAAAGAAGACTCATTAGCAACATTGGGGGACATTGGGGGGGGGGGCACCGGGTTCTGAACTTTGCTCTGAAGGTTGTAACAAAAGGGATTCACTGGGGGTGTAATGCAGGTAATGATACTGACCTGATGGCCTCTTCTGGAGCCAGGAATTCCTCTATGGGCTGCTGGGGAGCAGAAAGCAGAGAGTCCAGCAATCTCACAGCTCCTCTCTGGAACAAGACCACAGGCTCCCCTCCATGTACACACTGGACCCTCCAGATATCCGATAACACCTGGAGAGATTATACACATAAAAGGCAGGAATGATCAACAATCAGTGAGGGCACTTATAATGACATTTTTTGGTTGGTTACACTGAATACTATGGATGATTCTTAGATTAAGGAGAGTTTGTACAAGAAAGGAGCACCGTAGTCTAGAATGTTAAATTATCACAGCCAATTATGGGACCGTGCAGCACACCAGCAGTGGAAAGAAAGAAAACTTTGCTCTCAAATTTCTGTAACCTAAATTCAGCAGTTTGGAAATGTTCAAGTGGAATGGATGCAAAGCGTTATAGAGTGTGAATAGAAATGTGGAGCACGCTTGGTGCGTGTCTCCTGACACAGAAGATGAACATCCACGCTCAGACTTACAGTTGCTTTGAAGGCCTTATCTAATAGTAGGTCTTCTTCCTTCCAAATTCTGATCACCTTAAAGACAAGAACAAAAACCAAAAAAAGTTAAGTAAAATCCACATTTGTTTATGTTTAAGTACGACCTCATACTGTGAATCAGAATGTTTGAACCTTAAAAAGTACTACAGCTGAGTGGAGAATCAGTTTAACAATGTGGGTGAGGAAAACCGATAATGCAAATCTGGTAAACAAGTGGATGGAGGAATGAAGTCATGCAAAATAATGTAGTAAACTCAAGAACACAGTTAGCAATAGTCATTGCTTTTGCATTAAACTTAGTGATGACAGCATTTGCCTTCTTTACTTATGAAAAAGGAAGAATAACTAGCTCGGTTGGTTCATTTTTGGCCAATTGCAATCTGACAGCAAGTCTGTACACATACATACAACACAAGAATGGCTGAAGAAGTCTACCTTGTTGTCTGAGATGACCACATATTCCTTGGTTTGTGGGTTGAAGACTGCTGCACAGGTCAGACTCTGACCTTGTTTGACAGTCCAGCTGCCCAGCGGCTTCTGGTCTGACACCTGCCAGAACCACAAAAGCGAGGAACGATTAATACCATTCCTCTCTCCAATAATGTATTACCAACTGTATCACATGTTTTATCATCACGTTTCCCTTTACCTATAACTACACTGCTAAATTTAAGCAATGTTGACAATGGCATAAAGTCCACCATGATAAACTGTGGCCTAAAGTAAACGCCACTCTTGTTCCTGAAGTAAAAATCATTATAAACACTCAATAAAGAAAAATCTGGCAGTGTAATCTTGTAGCTGCCTAATCTGAACCACACAAAGCTGTAACTTGAATGTTTTTAGCCGGTCCAAACTGTTCACTACTGTCATTCACGTTAGGATAATGGAAGAAGTACTTGAAAAACCAGCTCTGATAGGTTACATTGATGTTTGCAGGACATTAGCTAGATGCACACTGAGCCTGCTGAATAGAAGTCACTTTTAGCAATATGCCTTGCGGTGGATGTAGCTAACGTTAGCTAACATACCTTGCGTGTTTTGTAAACTAGCATGGGATTACTCCACACTGTGCGACCCTACATGAAGATTATCACGGAAAGGGAGTCATAGTACTATCACAGCTATAAAGTACTCCTTGTCTATGGTTTCTGTCGCTGTTGCTGAAAAGAGCTGATGATGCCAGCACGAGTTTTACAGGTCGCACTGATCAGCTGGCCCAGGCTAAGAGAGCCTCATCAAAACAAACGCCAAAACTTACCTTGTACAGTGTAACGGATCTAGTTGAGTCCGTGACGATGACATGATCACTGTCTCTCTCCTGTTCGATGCCCTGAATGCCTGAATTTGACAGATTTTGTGCTGGAACAAGTCCGCACAACGTGTAACCCTCATACAGCGCGGCCATGCTGGACGAGAAGAAAGTGGGGCATGTAGGATATCGCGAGAACAGACGAATGCCACCCGGAACCACGTTGCTTACTGCTCTTACAATATGAGGATGTTTTAAGAAAGTCTTACAGCACACTGTTGCTGTATCCGTATCAGGTATTCCAGCTCTACTTATATGTAAATATATGAGGTTTACACTGAGTGAAATATTCAGAAATGCAACTTCATGTTATTTCAAAGCTGCATAATTCAAGAATTCCCCAAACTTCATCCTGATTTATCGTGTGTATTTGGAAACTACGGAATCTTCACAAACATTTACAATATACCTTTTAATGAAGAGAATTATACGTTAATCCAAACCAAAGCCAAATAAATGTCCTGTAGAGTGAACAATTTGTAACATGTCCTGAATTATACACTTCTAGAAACAAAGCTTTTGCACATCACAAATAGTCTAACAAATGTCCATATTTTGTTTTGCAGCTCCTGCAATTTGGATATTGCACTTGGCGATATTGTGATTTCACATTTCATTGTGATTATATTTCGATTAATTGTGCAGCCCTAGTTTACAGGATTGTGATATTGGGCATTGGTCTGAACAATACATATCTGCTTGTTGCATTATTTTTGAGATTTTGTCATGGCTGTTGATTAGTGTCCAAATTGCTAGATAATATAGATCAAGATATAATGATTGTAAGCTTGGATAAAAACAACTCATGTTTCCTGTCAGAGGGCTGACACACAATGGACCTCTTTAGGTTCTGCTACAGTCAATATAGAGGAGGGTTTGTTTGTTTTTATGGAGCCCAGCACAAGTTGGTGGCAGGTTATGACTACTGTGCTGTCGTAACTCAGGATATCTTCATTTTGGTGCAGGGCAACACAGGAGATTTAAGAGAAATGAGTGTGACAGACCATAGTAACCCATGTAAACTCTTCATAACTGCATTGTAGATCATATGTTAATTCACATTTTGAAAGGTGAAGTAATGTTATAGCACATTTTGTTAATCAGGACTGAGTCAGATAAAATCATTTCTGAAATGTTACAGCTTGAGTTAAACCACATTCTTTAATCTTAGAGACCAGAACACACCGACAATACGGTGGTGTCATAGTCATCAGAGAAGGGATCTGCTGCTGCCTCAGCACTGGTTGATTTCTGATGGAAGCGAACTAGGCTGTGACTGATAATCATCCACACTGGGCTCTAGAAAGAGAGAGAGAGAGAGAGAGAGAGAGAGAGAGAGAGAGAGAGAGAGAGAGAGAGAGAGAGAGAGAGAGAGAGAGAGAGAGAGAGAGAGAGAGAGAGAGAGAGAGAGAGAGAGAGAGAGAGAGAGAGAGAGAGAGAGAGAGAGAGAGAGAGAGAGAGAGAGAGAGAGAGAGAGAGAGAGAGAGAGAGAGAGAGAGAGAGAGAGAGAGAGAGAGAGAGAGAGAGAGAGAGAGAGAGAGAGAGAGAGAGAGAGAGAGAGAGAGAGAGAGAGAGAGAGAGAGAGAGAGAGAGAGAGAGAGAGAGAGAGAGAGAGAGAGAGAGAGAGAGAGAGACAGACAGACAGACAGACACAAATACAGAGAAGAGGTTAGAGTATGTGCTTTTTCTATAATAGTACAGTATAAAAGTACAGATCACTAATACTACAAGGGTTTTCCACAGGGACAAACTATGAACTATGTGATTTGACATTCAACAATTAAACAACCTCTAGTTTATCATCCACGGAACAGCTCTTGAGAATTATGCCCTGTTAGTCATCTTGAGAAAACAGCCACCTTAGACTATGTGGCGTTGAGGGAGGATAGTAAGAGGTGACAAATGTACATACATATGCAAATAAAATAGAATAAGCTGCTTTTATGCTATATTTTGCTCTTTAATTAGACAGACCTTACCTTCAAAGCATTCAGGTATTTCGAGATTTCCATTCATGCACTGGGTTGTCACTGCATAACCACACTTCCTGGCTTTGTCCATGCAGTAGAGTGAGACAATCTGTCCGTGTAAGACTCTGTTGGGTTGCAGGTCTTTGATCCAGAGTTTTCGTTCTTTGTATAATATCCTTCCTCTCTGTATGTGAAAGCTGCAAGGAGCTATAAGTCACAAGGAGTAGGAAAAAAATGTTATACTTGAGAAATAGTGTATTGTTTTATGAAGCAGTAATATTGAAAGCAGATCAGCTGACATTAATGCTAAACTCAGGTCCCCATGCTTAAATCAGTTGGTATCTGACTGGTTATTTTACTATGCTAGAGCTAATTCAGCACAGGGTCTGGGTGTTTGATTATTTAGTCAACATATTGTTACTAAAATAAGTAGTTATATAGATCTGTCTTCAGTGCAGGTCAAATGCAGAAACCTTAGAACAATCAAAAGCACTGTCTGTCATATTTAGACTGTAACAGTCAACACAGGCAAAAAATGACTCATGGGATTGAAATAAAAATGCAAGTAAAATTAACGGTTTGGGACCTGAGTAGCACCAACTAAAGTCACAGGAAATATTTGAAACAGGAATACATTAATTCAAACTGAGAAACATGAAGAAAATTCCTCTCCTATGCCACTCGTTTCTGTAAAGCTAAACTCTAAAAACAAAACAAAACAAAAAAAAACAGCTGATTGTCTTTGCCCTCTCAAAATCATCCAAGAAATGCAGCTATCACCAAAACATGTAATGTAAAAAGACAATGACTGTAATGTTGGTTGTAGTCCTACCCTTGCAGGACGGCTTTTCAGACCATTTCCCATTCTTCTGACAAACAATCTGCATGTTTCCCTCCAGTACATAGTCTCCTTCGCAGCCATATCTAATTGTTTCCGTGAAATCATAGTCTCTCTGGTCACTGTTTGACATGTAGCCGTGGTCAATGTTCTCCGGTGGACGGCATGTCACCTCTGTAAAAGAACAAATGCAGTTCATTCATTAGAGAGACTGCTGAAGAAAAGTATGTGTCGTTTTTCTGTTGGTACCACTTGGGTGCTAATTATCCCACAGTGTTGCTGGTTGAAGTGTATTGGACTATTTCCCTTGAACCAAATGTGGTTCAATTTAATCTAAATTATTATAATATGTTATCCTTCTCAGCTCCCACTGCTGCATAATAATGGCCTTCTAACTGGAGGAAAGTGTTCCCACTGTAGAGTGAGATATCCAGCCAGACTTTCTTTTTTTTTACAGATTGTTTTGTCTTGTTTTTTTCTGTATACACAGTAGAGACTTGCCTTTAACCCCCGAATGGCATACAGAACAACCTTTTGAGATCTCATACAGTATTTTCCAAAAGGACATACAAATGATGATTATTAAATTCATCTACCCAAACCAATACTTGAGGATTGTGAAGATGGAGTACGTTTGAATACCTCCATCAAATGCATGTCAAACTACCAAAAATCTCATTAGCAACAGTGTACTGCGATTTTATTCACAGATCATACTCAGTCTTCAGTATAGCAAATGAAATGTTTGCTTTGGTGAACTGGGACAGCTTATCACATGGTTTTGGGTTGGCCTGAAGTTTCTTTATTTTAGATAAACAGTTAGCAAGACCATATCTAATATCAAGGACAACTTCTTAGTTTCCCAACTGTACTTTACTGAAATGATGTATCTGCACTGAACTTATCATGGTCTTAAAAAAATATGTATCTTTGGGCCAAAACAAAAAGCCTCTAGCAGTCCACTGGACTCCCACACACATCTCATTGATTATTTTCATACTCTTTAAAGAGCAAAAAGTGTCCAGAAAGCTTGGATGGAATTAGAGAGGCGAATTCCTGCTGTATATATGATTATCTCCGTTGTCTTATATGTGTGGTGTGTGTAATTTTGTGTCAGAAAAAAATTGAGAAGTTTGAACATTTACAATTCCATGAAATCTGGGCAAACTACATGTGGACCTTGTGCTGAGATTGTTTTCTCATCTGCTGATACTAAGATCAATAGTGAAACGTGAAACACAGAATTGTCTGACAATCAGAAATGTCGCCAACAGTGTGTTGGACATGTTTCGGTCTGAACAGTAAATACGTCTTGCAAGTGGGTATTTCATACCTCGACATTCAGGCGTCTTGGTCCAGGTGCCACTGGCAGTGCACTCTGCTTTTTCATTGCCAAAGAGTGCATGTGGAGGCAAGCACTTGTATGTCACTCTGACGCCGTACTCAGCGGTGTTCCCTCTTATCTTCCTATCATAGATTATTACCCCAAACTCTGGGATTGGAGCAAGACCACATGTCACAGCTACAAGAGAGGAGAGAGAATATGCAACTTTATATGTATTGGCTTATACAGTACATGCTTGTACTGTATGTGATTGTTTTTTTGTCTATGAGTGATAGCTTTGTTGTGTTCTATTTTTGAATAACAAGTGCAAACGTTTTTTGCACTTAATAATGTCTTCAAAGATCACAGGAAAATTTTGTATGAGAGTAACTATATATTTGATTGTATTCTGCTTCCTTTTTTATGTATTTATTATTTTTGATTGCAGTGGATTACATACGCCTGCACACCGGTACTGGTGCACTCCATGTTCCATTGGCTTGGCACACAGTAGTACTGGCTCCAGTCAAGATATACCTGTGCAGAGCAGCCGTATCATTAAGTCAGTTCATGCTTGGTTTGCAAAGATATTCACAAAACATACTTGACAATGGATTCAAACGAGGTTGAATGCATTTGAAGCCGAATGTTGGTAGATCAGAGGAAAATAAAATAAAAAATCAGATGTACACAAAAGAGGTTGAAAGTTTATTCTTTGTTTGGTTTATTGGTCACCTTAACTAATGTATGATTAGTATAACTGTCAATAAAGTCATCTCTTTTCACTAGATAGTTCTGTCATTGCTTAAATGACCAATATATAATAAATGACACTAGCAATAATTTGTCAAGTAGAGAGAACTATGTAGCTGATTAGAGGTCCTTAATTTGCACACCCAATATTTGTAAGAAACTCAAACATGACAAAAAGAACAAATGACAAAATCTGGCCTCAAACTGCACTTCAGACACAAACAGCCGCGTCTGCATCTGCTTATCCAGTTTTATCAGCGGATTATCCCCAAAGTTATGAAAGATAGCACACAGTAAAATTCAACTAGAAGTTCTCGCGTTACCCTGCATAACAAGTGTAGTTGATGGTACTCTGGTACACAGTATCCTCATAGTTCAAATCTCCGTATTGCAGTGACTCAGGATAGGGACACCGCATTGCTGCAGGAGAGAATACAGTCGAGTTCACATGTGTAAATAGACGGTTTTGCAATTCAGTTTTTATGAATAATCAAAACATAGAACTACATGTGTGCTGTACCTGCTGTAGTTACATACAACCTTAATCAAGCCAAGCTGTGATCTCATTGTGCAGACTATCTACACAATGTGTTCTGTTTTTTATTTTGCCAATCAACAGAGAACTAATAACTTATTCTTTAGGGCTGAATATGCACATTCATATATCATAGCATGAAAGAGAAATCTACCAAATATTTGTAAATTGTGATTACCTATACATTTATAACAGAAATAATCAAAGAGTACAGTAATCAGAATGTGGTAGAAATGTTTCACAATGATTCACATGCTTGATAAATATTCTTCCTAAAATCTCCTACAGCAGTGCATTTTTTCCCATGTTGCATCAACAGGTGAAATACAATAAAACATAGAATAAACATAGATTTATAAATCGGCCATACAAGATGTTCTGTCACAAGACCTTCAGTTCTCACTAGAATAATGGAGACTTACGTATGCACAATAATTGGGTTGTTGTCCATTTTCCACTTGCACCACAAACAATCTTCCGAGGGCCTGACTGAGGGGTGTATCCCTGTTTACAGGACAGTGCCAACTCTGCTCCGGGGTTAAAGTATCTCTGGATCCCATCCATCTTAATGTTGCCACCCAGATCAGGCCTAGAACACACTGCAAGGACACATTGATTTAATAATAATAATAATAATGATAATAATTGCGATGTGTGTGTGTGTGTGTGTGTGTGTGTGTGTGTGTGTGTGTGTGTGTGTGTGTGTGTGTGTGTGTGTGTGTGTGTGTGTGTGTGTGTGTGTGTGTGCGCGCGTGTGTGTGTGTGTGTGTGTGCGCGCGCGAGAGTGATGCACTGTATTTGCACTCAACAGTCAAGTTATCATATGATTATGCTGTTTTCCCAGGGGAAAAATTCTTCTGCTAATAAAGAAAAATCAACTCCATCACTATTTTAATGGTTTGTGTTTAGTCCACTTCTCCTGGAGCGATGTAAACGGAATTTAAACAGCGTGACTGTGATTAATCTGAAGAGACATGGGACACCTGTAATTAAGTGTTCACCCATTTCAGATACTTTTCCTTTTAACTCCTGGAGATTTGCCAACATTTGACAGAAACTCTGTCATGAAAAATTTGAATAAACATTAAAAGTTAAAATCAAACTCTATTTCTAAGTTAAAGTATTTTATATAGTCAGAGCAGAAGAGACACTTTTTTCTGTCAGCTTCTTGTCAGAACAACAGAATTGTAACAAACCATTTCTAACACCAAATGAAATTAGATAATTGACTGTATTGTATTCAAAAACTAAACATGATCATTTCTACTTACACAGATGCCTTAAACAAAAGTCTATCTTGTAAAATATTGAGATTGAACAGTGAAATAATAAATGCGCATACATGCAGTTCAGACCAAATGATATCAAATGAAAACCAGTAATATTAGCAAATACCATTGTCCTCAGATGTCACGGTGGTAAAGAATACAAATGGACATAGCAGAAACAAAGTCTGTATGCGTTCCATCTTAGGCCAGGTACATACAGTCCTTGGTTCTTTCCTGTGGTCTTTGGTTGAAATACTGAATCTCTGTCCTCTCTGTCACTGTTTGTGCTCCTCTAAAAGTAAACAGATAAGAGCAGCACGAAGTAACTGCACAACCTTGTTTTGTAGGCTGTTTTTTTGCTTCCTGCTTGCAATAGCAGATTATGACATTTTACTGAAAGTGGGTCCCACAGTTTTTTTTTTCTTCGAAGTTTTTGCTTTTTGCATCTGTGAAAACAAGCCCCTGGACTGCACTTCACCCTCTTGTAGCCAAAATCAGTATTACAAAAACAAACACTGATGAGATCCTGACAAAAAAATTTCTTTGTAGAAAAGAAACAGATCACTTGCCTCTCAGGGCTTGTTTTCACAGACAAAAAAAAACAAGACTTGATCTTAACAACAAAAAAAAAAAATCACTTTCCTTTCAGAGCATCCATAAACATATGAAACAGAAACACATGATTCTTTATTTGTTTATTTTGTGTTTTGTAGACCTTGTGTATTTAGCCTCATTTTACTTGTGTTTACATCATTTTAACAATGTGTTGTAGTAAATATCCACTAAAATATCCTATACATCATAATTATACTGAATGTTAAACTTATATCATCCAATGGAATAGCTATACTCACAACTGAGGTTCGATTTGTATGTACCTGTCATCTACAGAATTTAACTGAAGACTTTGCTCCTCATCTATAAAACATTGGTGTTTATCTGACGTGTCTCCATTTGATCAACCTGGAAGATTTTTCAGGTCGCTAGACAACTTTTTTTCCATTCAAATTCACAGAGATCATTCAAAATTTGACAACACAGCATTCCTGCACCTACGTGATCCCCATGTACAAATAAATTGAAGATAGTTTTTGTTTAATGAAGCTTTTAATTAGTTTTTCAATCCGTAAAACAGTTTGAATTATTTGTGGATAGAATGTCGGCATTAAATGATTTAAAATCTAAAACGAGTTTTAATGGTAATCTGGGTACCGGCTGTATGTATGTACACAAGCTCTTCAAGTCATCGACTCTCTCAGGTCCCACAGCACTATTTTTCTGAAAACTAATTTTCATAATTTTCTCCACAATTACAACTATTACTTTGTTATAAGTTGTAAGTGACATTCAAAATGAAAGATGAAGATAACCAATAACAAAGGTGTTCTCTGTCTTGCAGCATATTGTTACAGATTTATTAGACATGATACAGAGATTCGTATCCTGTAAGTGTACATGGTGCTTCAGCTCATTCTGTGAAAAGTTATGCAGATCTTGGGGGGCTTGCGGGGCTTGCGGGGCCTGCAGGAGGTGAAGCAGCACACATTGTGATTTCTGATGGAAGAGTTTTGGCCCTTAAGGTGTACTCCACCTTGCCTGGTTCTAAAAGCAGGAAGAAGAGAGGGAGATATATTACTGTAGTCACAAAATATTTAATATTACTGCATAGAAACGTCATGGGCTTTTCCAAAGACATCTGTAAACCATCTGACAGACTGATTACATAACATTTTTTTTTTTTTTTTAGGAAAAACAATAGTACTGTATCGCTACTAGTAAAAGCATGCAGACAGTGGGTCAAGCTGTTTTGAAATAGCTATAACACTGTAGATCTAGTATATAGACTACTTCCCCTGAAAATGTACAGGTATAGATGTGTAAGCTTTACATCTGTACACGTACTTACAGTATGGTGTCTACGTTTAAAACACATCCTCTCCGTTGAAAGCAATCTTTGGGAAGTTGTGCACTGGTCAGTCTTAGACCACTATATTGATCGAGCTGGCAAGAACTTACCCTCAAAGCACTCTGGGATGGGGAGGGTTCCATCATTACAGGTGCTGGCCACAGGATAGCCACACCTCTCAGCTCGGTTCAGACAATAGAAGGCGACATGTTCTCCGTGGAGGACTCTGTTGGGTTTCAGGTCTGCGATCCAGAGCTTCCTGGCATTGTAGAAAATACGGCCTCTTTTGATTCCAACTGTGCAGGGAGCTGGGTGGAAAAAAATGCAGTTACAGCAGATGGTTATAAAACTATTAGTTCGAAGCTCATTTGAATTTGAAATTGAGAGGAATTCGGGGCCTGGAGACTGCCAGCTTGCAAAGCACAATCTGAGCATATCTGGACACCTTTGGTTAACTAACTGACTGCTGCAGAACTGAATCCAGACTCAAAGATAAATACAACAAATTCAGCCTGAGGGGAGCTTTTAAGATCTAATTTTCCCATGACTCACCTCTGCAGACTGGCTTGGAAGACCAGTTCCCCGTGTTTTGGCACTGTACCTCAGCCTCACCGTCCAGAATATAGTGCTCGTTGCAGGCGTATTTAACCTTCTCCTTGTATCCATGTTGTCTCATCACAGCAAAGGTGATGAAGCCGTTTGGTATATTTGTTGGAATGGAGCAGCTCACATCTGCGATGATCAAAAACAGGAGGTATTATGTAGTGGTTACAATTGCACAGTTTGGCTGTCTCAGAAAGAAAATGAGAGAAAACATTTTAAAACTGCTGACAGACTGTTTAAACTGTGTCACATATGGTCTCTCAGATTTGGCCCATAATTAGTTGTGGAGTAGAGAAATGGATTAAAGGGGGGGAGATGGTTAAAGAATATTGAAAATATTGACATCTTCCGTGTACCTCGGCACACTGGTGGCTCAGTTGCGCTTCCATCAGCCATGCAGGATCCCCTCTCGTGACTTGGTGCTTTAGGCGGGTTACACTCGTATGTCCAGCCCTGCCCATACATGGTGGTGGGTCCAGAAACTGGCTTATCATGGACAATTCTTCCATCTCTTGGTGGCTTGGGCAGAGGACAGTTCACAGCTGTAAGGCCAAAAAGCACTGGCATTAACTCTGAAAACTTTGAATCCTACTCTGTCAGCTTTTTAGAACGCAAAATCCACACTGAACCTACACTCAGCTGTCAGTTTACAACCAGTTAAAACTAATGCAGTCTGCTTCACCAGTCCTGCAATTAATCCTCAGTTTTTGTTCCAGAGAGGAAGTGATTCAACTGCATGCCGCTGTTGAACTGTTTAGCCTATCGTAGCTGATTTGAATGGGGTGGACAAAATGATAGTAACACCAGTCAACCTAACACAACGCAGTTCACCAACGCCACAAATTGCAGGCACCAAATAAAGATCATACAGTTGATTGAAAACCTCTTAAACACTAGGTAACATAATGAGCAACATCTTTACTATACAATTTCACATATCAGTTTAGAAGACAGACATACTCTGTCTTTTGCTTATGATGAACAAGGAGATTTCTGGTCAAAATAAAAACTTAATGAATACAAATATACAGTAACATAATGGAGCAAAGGCAGTTGCATTGATAAAAAATAGAACAGCTTCCTAATTAGATCAAAAAATGTTAACAGATGTTTTTTCACTTTACATAATGTGTTGTGTTGTGTTTGACCACTGACAGAGTCTATTTCCCACTTCCGTTATGTACTGTATATTTTCCTCCAGTACCTTTGCAGAGGGGTGGTGGATTGCTCCAGCGGCCGTCATGTAAACACGTGCTTTCATTGGCGCCTTGCATGACATACCTGATGAACAGAAGTTCATATCATTCTGACACAGTATATCACTGTAACACACATCTTGTAATGATCTGTTTGGAACTGCAAGGTGAATATTACTGTCATTCACTCAGCCTTACCCATCGTCACAAGTGAAGTTAAGCACGCTCTTGAATGGAGCTTCTGTCCTCCCCTTTGCTAAAGGCTGCAGAGGTCTGGGGATTGGGCACATCTTAGCTACGGAAATATAAGATAATACAGCCTTTGGAACCTCATCATGTGACAGGAAAACAGGGGAAGCCAGGTATCATGGAATAAAGTAAACCATCCAACACAATGCAATGATTTCTCTGGGGATTGTGGGAAACTTTATGTGATTTGTTTCAAAGGTCAGCAGAATCACCATATATTTTATTTAATTTTTTTATTTATTTTCTCTCACCTTACTCACACGTTCTACTTTTAGGTGGTTATAACAATATAAGAATTACAGCTGTTTCACTGTCTCAAGCTACAGTCTCAACTCACGGGAACATGCCAGGTTTGACTGCGTCCACTCTCCTGTGGCGGTGCAGGTTATCCGCTGAGAGGCTGCAGTCGAAGGTAAGTAGCCCTGTTCACATGTGAGAGTCACCTCTTCTCCGACCTCATACACACGTTTTAGGGTCGACTCATCAATCCCGTCAGTGACAGGTGGTTGGCCACACACTAGTTGAAGACATAATTGGACAAAAATGTACTGTATTAGTCACAGCAATAATGTTTACATTCTGCAGCTAAATTCTTTTGACAGCCACAGTATTCAACAATTCATAATTCATTGTGTAGATTAGAACGTTGTGAATTGTTGTAAAAGTTGTGCACACTTTTCTTTTGATTTAACACCGTCAATCATCATGTGGATAAGACAGAAACATGCAAACAAAAAAGGACAGTGACTGACAGCAAGTCACACAGGAATACTTGCAGCACATTGCCAATCAGCCCAAAAAAATATTTTCAGGCTCAAATACAAATAAAGCAAATCTCCTGTTCCATTTTTAAAACATTTTTTTTTACCTTTCTTAGATGTTACAGTTGTGTATAAAGCTACTTGGCAGAGGAGCAACAAAGCCAAAGTTGGAGCCATCTTCTTGAAAGTGGCGTCTCCTCAATATCCCCTGTATCTGGGTGGGAGGTTACAAGGCCAACATAAGGGCTGCTGGGTAATGGGCGCATGATAGCGCGCTCCAATCAGATGCCAGTGTAAGCTCCTATTGATTGAGTACAAAGGTCTTAACTCCTACATATTTACTTAGAGATGATCAATAACCTTGATTTGGTACAAGAGCTAGCAGCAGATATGAAGCGTGATAAACTCATAAACAATGAAAGCTTTGAGGGGAACAGTACTTAAACCATTTGACGGCTCTAATGAAGCAGAGAAACAACATTACAGCAATAATGTCAAATAACAAGGAGGACTGTTTGATTGTCCACTTAAAGAAATTGAAACTGTGTGACCTGCAGATCCAGAATCACCAAAATGATGCAATATCCTAACTGGGTCAAATGATCTGTTGATTTCCAGTAAGTGTAACACTGTGTGTCCTTCATGGGTGGTTCTGCTAGACAGAGAGGCTGCATTATTTGAATGAAATTATGTCATCGACAGCTAAAAGCTCTCACTCTTTGCTATTTAAATGATGGAGGTTTTCAATGGGCTCGAACTAAGTGTCCTGAGGTTTCAGGGGATGGTAGATCTGGTTTATTTAACCTGATAGCAAATATTTGTCTTTCACATAAGCAGATATGAGATGGTTAGATGGCCACTCTGCTGGTCAGTGAACCTACAGGGACTGGCAAAAATTGGTGAACCCGCTATGGCTGTGAGAAAATGTTTCAAACGGGAAGGAACGTACCCAGCCAAGGCAAACACCAGCAGCAGTGTGTGTGTAAGCAAGTAATCCATAAGACATAGTCATAAATGCAACATAAGATCTTTAGGGACAGTTTGAAAAGCACATTATCAGAGACAAACAGGCGGCAGGTTTAAATGGAATATAATGCATGACTAAGCAAGAGGGAAATTAATCTGATCAGTGGCTGGTATTGATATTCACCCATAAAATACCCCATATTACAGTTGTATTGTATACTAAACATGCATGATAGATTGTATGTAAGTTTTTTAAAATTAGCACACAATCACAGTTATAGTGCAATGTATGGGTGAGCTGCTGGGGGTCAGCATAATTTTACAGGGAACAACTAAAAATGTGTAATGCGATGTTTTTCCACACGATGACGCCCCCATCCCAAATTCCTGCAGCTAGACCAGGGGCCTCCTCCCTCCCACAGCGGGTCCTGTTGCGTGACATCAACCGGAGAGACGGGGTGGAAGTGGAGCGCAGAAGCGTCAAGTTACACAAAGGTACATAGACCACGATCAGGAAGTTTGTCTTCAAAATAGAATTAATATCAGAGCCTTTTGGACAATTGAGCCATAGCTATAAGGGATTACAGAACTTTAAAAGAAAAGAAAAAGGGGTATTGTTTGATTAGTAACTCCACAGGCTTGAAACTAAAATTGGATACAAAATTTATTTGGGTAATGTAAACTCAACTTTAGATTTTACATCCAGTACATAGTTGTAGGCCTGTATGCTCTTACCTTTCTCACTGACTTGATAAAAACACAACACAAAAGACCCTGTAAACCCAAAGAATAGCAGGAGTCTGGCTAACTTTGAGATGAATCATTATGTACTTTTCAGTTGAGCTTCTCTGAGGAACCAATAAATCCACAATGTTCAGTGTTTAACAGTAGAAAACTGAATATGTATAAAGGTTTCATGGGTTCTTTTTGATGATTTAAAAGGTCGGTGGGTTGGTTTTGCTTTCATGTATTTTTTTTGACAACAAGGGCATAGTGAATCTCTTTGTGACAGTGACGGAGATTAAAGGCCGCACGGATACAGTGCTACACTGAGAACACCAAGGGCTTTTTCTTTTTTTAAATGACACTTTGAGGATTTTCAAATTATAACCCAGTTACACAATCAGCTGCCAGTTTATGAAATAGCCTACATCTCGGTAAAATTAATGTGGTCCAGCAGCCCTGCAATAATTCCCATCTTAATGCAGTTTATATAATTCAGCTGGCTGAATCAGTTTTAGAACGTTGTTGACTCAATTTATCCATTTGTAGTGTGGTGCTGTTGAAGTGTACTGCGTTATACTGGGAGGTTTTTCTAATAGGTTACCCTCACTGGACAGTAGCTATAACTGGGGTGGGCACTCAAACACAGTTGCCACAGTTTCAACACAAGTTAAACATTACATTAAAACTGAATAATTGTATTAACTTGCAGTAGTTTGAAAAAGGTTTCTAATGATCTGAGTATAGTTTGTAACTTGCTTTATGTAACTTCAAATAACAAGTGCTCCTGCTTTTACTTTTCACGCTTGAAATAGACAAAACAATCTAATCTTCTCGTCCTCCGGGTCCCCACGTCCTCCTGAAAAACAGTCTAATTATTTGTGCTATTAAAAAACACATTCATCAATCTTCAAAAATGTTGCTGTGCAGTGGGAGCTGTAATCATGGCCTCAGGATTGGATTTGTGACATCTCAGCCACAGCAGTGCATATAAACCTGTATTGATCGGACTTATTAGACAGCAAACAATTGTCATTCAAACCGTGGTAAGAATGTGGGCAATTACTGTATATATGTGTTAGTAGAAAACAGCCTCTTCAACATCTGACTGAAAAAAAAAAAAAAGGCAAAGAAAAAAAAACAGGTTTTACTTTGAAGGTGGGGCCGGACGTGGTGTTATTTCACTGCGTGTACCTTGACGGCGCGCAGAGCTGTCAGTGGAGCAGCCCAGTGGTATCGACAGGCAGGGAAAGCCCTCACACAGTAAGTAGGGTGTCTCCAGTGAAGACCGCCGCTCCGCACTCCTGCTGGCTCCACACTGAGAGCTGCGCGTCTAAACGGACTGAAAGACACTTGAAGACAGCAAAGGCACAGCTGTAGCATTGGTTTGTGTGTGAGTGAGTGTTTTTTTTTAGGGGGACATGGCTGATGTGAGTTCAAACGAGTCGTCCACCGCGGACGTAGCGAACAGGTTTGCTCGCAAAGGTGCTTTGAGGCAAAAAAACGTCCACGAAGTCAAGAACCACAAGTTCATTGCCAGGTTCTTCAGGCAGCCGACTTTCTGCAGCCACTGCACCGACTTCATCTGGTAAGCCTTCCGTGTCCCATCTCCACCACCCCCTTGACTGCTGCCTGCTGCCTGTTGCATGTTGGATAACTTCAGTCGAGTAGCCGACACACTGTTCGGTGATGTAACACAACTTTAGGCTAACTTTCCCTTCTTAATCCCGCAACCTCTTCACTTTGTCGCTACTAAAGTCGTAGTGAATGTGCGTCCGACAGTCTTCACTTCTCCTCCCGATAGATTTTTACTGCAGGGATTGTCGAGATTCCTGTCTAAGCAGATCCACATGGGAGGAGTTCTGGTGTTGTTTATGTTGGTCGTGTCATTGTATACAAAGACTGGTTGCATGGGAGTGAGTGAAATTTGTGTTTAGTTTTGTCGATTGCAGGATTTTATATACACTCTCCAATCCTGGAAATTCCCAGTAAGAAACAGTGACATTGAAGTAGTCACTTTCATTTTTGAGGCACTGTGTGGTCCCAGATAATTCAAGGATCCATGAGTGAGAACACCTCTAGTGGAGCATAGATATAAGTGAACATATTCCTGAAAGAGTGGCCTTGTATCACTCTTTACATAACACCAAATGATAACAGTTCCTGCAGTTAAAAGTCCACTTTTCCTGTTGTATTCCCTGATCAAAGCTTTGCAGCTGTGCCTCCTGGTTAAAGTCTTTGGATGACTAATAGGTTCCCTCTTCCTGGCATGTCGCTGAGCCATTCCAGCCTTCCATCCAAAGCTACTGGGTTTTACTGGGGAGAAAAACTTTAAAAAGTATTTATTGATGAAAAACTCTTGTGCAGCTGCTGACTGGTCGGATTTTTTTATTCTGGGTGAAATTCTACAGTTTACTGGCAGCGTGGTGCAAGCCCATACGGAAAAGCACTTCACCTTCTATAATGAAATGTTTCAACATCACGCACATGGTATTTACTGTGGATGAAACACACTTTAAGTGGGCAGTGACTTGCAGAGGTACAGTGTTGCCTTTATGCTGCAGTTCTTTCCACTAGTGGCCCATAGAGAGAAAATGTGTACGGAAAGTATGACGAAACATTAATTTCTCAGCATCATATCTGGACCCATTCGTAGAGCATTTTCAGATCTCTGTCTCTCCCAGTCTGCGATACAATGTTCAGAGGTCAGTGTTTCAACTTTCAGAAAGTTATCAAACACTGTTAAATGTAACCTCTCACACTTCTTTGTAGTCCTCAGTTTAGCTTGAGGCGTTGTAAATGTTTTGTTATTGTGCTGTTTTTCTTGTGAAACTGTGAGGAGTAAACTTGTAGACAACTTGGTAGAGCTGCACCCACGTTTGGAGCAGGTGGGAGTGTGATCTCAGGTCAGATTATTGCTAGTGGCCTCTGTAACCTTGATAGTTTTACAGCCTGACCTGTGCCCTGCCTGCCACCCCTCTTTTACAAAACACAGGCTCAGCTTGTTATGAAACCTTGAGCCCACAAACTTGTTGTTTGGCTTTAGAAATTAGAATAGAGAGCATCTTCATTCATTGATGTTTCAGAGGTTTGGGAATTTTCATGAGGCTGTGTTTGGTATAGGCTAGTTGTCACTATTTGTCTCACACCTTTAGTTTTAGTTTCAGTCTTAGTTCTGGATTTGATATTTTTTGGTACAGATGGAGAAATAGAAACAAACAATGTTCTTTTTACTTTGCATTAACTTTAAAATACATGCATATACTGTATATTTGTATGCTCAATATACACTGTGTATTTTGTGTGTATATTTGTGTGTATTTGTGCTCATAATTACTTTTTGTTTAAACAGTCAGACTAAACACAAGTCAAACATTTGGCAGCAGTTGAACAATATGGCCAAAAGCATGTGGACGCCTGAACATTATACCCATATGTTAGTGTCCAACAGCCTCCACTCTTCTGGTTTGACTTTCTATAAGGTTTCTGAATCTTGGGGTGCAGGGTTTCACTCCCATTCAGCCTCAAGAGCACTTGTGAGGTTGGGCGCTGATGTTGGATGAGAAGGCCTGCCACACAGTTGGCATTTAAATTCATGCCGGAGGTGCTGGACGGGCTGGAGGTTAGGGCTCTTTGCCGCACAGTAAAGTTCCCCATAGCAAGCTCACAAAAGCATTTCCTCATGGATGAGGCTTTGTGCACAGGGGCATTGTTATCATGCTGAAAAAAAAAAAGAAGGACTATGAAGTACACAAATGTCTAAAATATCATTGTAGACTGAGGCTGTAAGATCTCACTTTTATTGGAACTAAGAGAACCTAGCCAAAACTATGAGAAAACACATGGGTGACCTGTCCACATACTTTGGGCCGTAAAATCTAATTGAAAGTTGTGTGTGTGTTTTTTTTTTTTAAATATGTGTGTTATTGTTTTGGTTGGGGAAGATGATGAATGCTCCAAGCGAAATGTAAAAGTTTGAAAGCTTAACGGTCCTCCTGCTCAGTGGTGGTGTACATTATGCAACACCCTGTCCCTGGAATTAACAAACGTATCTGTGTATGAATGAATGGATTTACTGTGTGTATTTGTGTGTATTAGAGAGAGAGAGAGAGAGAGAGAGAGAGAGAGAGAAAGAGAGAACAACAATTTAATTCAGACTTCTTTGTTTTCACAGGGGGTTTGGAAAACAAGGATTCCAGTGCCAAGGTAAAACAAAATTGTCTCTGACATCTGACTCATTCAAATATTATGAGAGCTTAACATGTACAGTATTTAAGGCAGAAGCTTTAGAAAAGAAAAGCTGTTTGAAGGATAGTTCTGCATTTGACAAGTTTGCACATATTGTAGTTTCTCCTTTGCAGCTTTCCACTCGAGTGCCTGTCACATAAACCGTCACATCTAGAACTGACCCTTTCATTTTCTCCCTATCGTGTTTGATGCTTTTGATACACCAGCTCCATTTCATTTCTACAGCAAACATAAGAAAAGGACGTTTGATGGCTTGTGTGAATAGCTGATTTGTCTGTGAGCATGACTCTGGTTATATCTGACATCTGTTGTTCCTATGGAGAGAATCACGGATAAATATCGAAGACAACATGACGAAATAATAGGCAAACTGATCGCCCTTGTCTATAGGGCACGTTCATCATACCCATCGTGTCCAAATGTTCATTTACACTATTGCCATCACGCTCATGATTTGTTTGCTATTTTGCAAACATGACATTATTTGTTTACCCACAGCATGCAGGGTAGTGTTATTGTGGTCATGATGCATCTAAACCATGTGGCCAGAAGGAAAAGAGCCTAGAATAACATTGTCTCGTATTATTTTAGAGAGGGATTCGTTGTTTGTGTCAGTGGTCTGATATCATGAATTCATGCTTTTGATATCTATGACACCATGCATGAGCTTGTTGCATGGTGCAACACACACATGGTTGTTATCACAGTGATAAATGGAATTGGGTTATTTAACTGCTGATTATCAGTAAAGTGTTTCCTAACAAGTGAAGCTTTGTGTGTGTGTGTGTGTGTGTGTGTGTGTGTGTGTGTGTGTATGTATGTGTGTACATGTGTGTTGGGTATTAACCGTTTAAGCTAAAGACAGAAAGTGAAAGAGGAGAACACAGAGGAATAGAGAAGACGTACAAAGCACACAAATATGGAAAGATGTTGCGGCTTGCGAAAGGTCCTCAATCCCCAACCTCACACTGAAGGTGGATTTCCTATCAACACACCATTTTGAGTTTCAGCATGCATTACCTCTCAGAATTCCTCATCTAATGTGGAAACTTTTGGACTTGCCAAAGTCTTGACTGTGGCTGCGAGTGGCCAGGTAACAGTGCAGATGATGTCAAACTCCTATTTCACTTAGTCATAGACACTGATTATTTTTCGGCGTGTCAGTCTTCAGTACACGCAGCACTGAAATTTAAAAGTGCATTGCAGGATTTTCTAGTTGCGTGCTTAGAGAAAAGGGAAAGTCTCTCGTTTACGTTCCAGAAACACTGAATTAAAGGAGCCCTGAGGATTTGTTTTGTCAACAAACAAAATTTTCATTTATACATTTACACGAAAACAAATTGTGTGTGTCTTTGAGGTCTAAAAAATGTGCTTCCTCAAAACATTGCAAAGCCAATTTTTAAAAAAAATATTTTGAATCCTGTGTTGTTTACGTCTATGTTTACTGGCTTGCTAGCTTGTTTTCTTCTTTGCGGACTTAATTGGTGCATTGTGAAGTTTATTGCCAAGTTACAGCCACCAACTGCTAATCAGTGGATCACTGCCACCTATATTTGTGCGTCCTCTTGTATAGAAACAAACAAAATGCTGATCCACACATAAAAACATTGCTACAAGTGCTCAAAAACTCCATAAGGTACCTTTAGTGTCAGTATTTGAACATTTTGCATTTTACATTCTTGTATTTTATCATTTCTGGTGCAAAGGAAATAAAAAAGAGGCTTTTAAAGAGTGTTGCTTCTGACTTGAAATTCTCAACATAGTTTTGATCAGATGATGACTATTGTTTATGTCATCTGGGGAAAATGTGAAGAAAGAGAATGACTTGATTGGGAAGAATCTTGATATATTTCTCCCTAGACAGTTGTTCTGTAGGGCAGAAGACAGTTGGAGACTTCAAGATAAACAGTTTGCCTTGCAAGGCGTTTGATCTCAGTGATTCAGAGGCTCTTCTCCTGAGAGTGTAAGAGTGAGTGAGATATACAGAAGTCTTTATTACTCATCGTATCAATGCATTTAGATGGTTCATAGTGTCTCGTGCGTCTGTAAGGGCCTTTGTCTGGTAAATGTTTGCATACTGTATTGTGGCATGCATATTAACCTATGTTTACATGTAAATACCAGCAACGCAACGCCCACTCTTCTCTGTGATCTCCTCTCACAGAGGTGAGATGAAGCCTGCTCTCAGCCTTCTAGTATTTGCTCCTACTTGGGTGAAACCGGGCTCAGTGAATGAGTCAGTCCAAGGTGTCAGAGTGATGACAGCTTAACATGTTTTTTGCATAACCTGACATTATCATCAGCGTGTCCGCCAACCCCCTCCTCTGCTTTCACAGCAAGTTGTCATTTTCATCCTGCCTCATTTTTACTGTCAGAGCTTTTGATAAGGGACATGATAAATTGAATGATTACAAGGATGTCAGAGACAGCAGTACGGCATGGAGGAGGTCTTGAACACAAATGGTGCCTTGCAGCTTTTTTCTTCAGTGTGAAACACTGACGCCGTCCACCAAACTCAAGAACTGCTTATTTTTCGTCCACCTTAAACCTGTTAAATAAATAATGCCTGCCTTATCAAAATGAAGGTGACTGGTTCCACTGCGGCTTTTCAAAGAGAGAAAGGTCCCTACTTTATAATACAGTATCTGTTTAGCTATCAATTATTAAACTTAAGCTTCTATAAAATGAGGGTCAGGTCCTCCAGCAGAGACAGCGAGCCTCGCAGTCAATACTCGAAAATGACAAAGTGATAAACTGGAGAGTGGCATTTCTCTAACAAGAGTGACATTTAATTTTCAGGCCTGCAAATGTCCCTTTTCCAAGAATAGGGTGGGCTGAACAGTGTTACGTCACAAGTGTTGTTTATAGTGTTGTGAGCTTGAAGTTTAATGAAAATGGAATGTCATATTTCTAAACTCATTTGATGTGTGTGCTTGTTTGTTGATTTATTTATTTTTTACTAAATTTATAAGGTCAAACTGATAATTAGAGCCGAAATGATGATTCAATACATTGACTAGTTGATTAATAGAAATTAATCTGTAACTATTTTGATAAATGCAAGATATGTTTTTAATTAAAAATGCATAAAATTGAATCAGTTTCAGCTTCGCGGACGTGAATATTTGCAGGTTTTCTTTACTGTCTGTAGTAAATTGAATGACTTGTGGTTTTGGACTGTGGTTGGGTTGGACGAGCAGTTTGAATATGTCATCTTGGGAAACTGCCAAATTGACATTTTATAGATGCAAACATGAATCAGTTAATCGAGGAAGTAATTGGAGTTGCAGTCCTACTCATGATACTGTATATTAGAGTATAGCATGTAGTGATAATGAGAGCGCTGTCCACTGAGCAACACATTCAGATCACGTTTATTGTGTTGAACACAAAAAAAAAAAAAAAAATCAAACCACTCTCAACATGACACTTTCAGTGAAATATTAGAGCAAAGTTAATGTTGAGGAGAGTTAATGTTGTGGAAACAAACAAGCCTATCAGTAACCACCTTTCTAGATGCTATCTGAATTGTGAACGATCTCTCTGTCGTCTCCTGGCTACTTTCCCTGTGGAGTCGTGTTTCAAGGCCCCGGACTGCTGCCGTCCGTTTCTGCAGCAGGGTATCTCAAATCACCATTTAGTTGACATTGTAATATAGCCGAGCAATTTGTACCCGTGTCGCTCAGCAGGTTTACCATTCTTATCTTTTCAAGCCAACAGGTCTGTCTTTGGAAACTTTGCAGTCAGGAGTTGAGGGTTAGGGTTTCTCACTTGGCTTTCTCTCCTTGAAGTTCTTAGTTTTTAAGGGTTTAATTCGACAGTGTAATCCTGGTCCGTGACCTGGTTCACTCGCATTCAGCTAAACATATTCATAGTTAGTCTTTCCTTGGCCACTTAGCAGCCCTTCTTAAGTGTTTGGGGGTCGAGTGCATGCTTCAACGGCACCTGTGCAGACACTCACTGAAAGAAGTGTTAGTGTCATATTCAGTCTTTGCCCCAGCTTTTCTAGCCAGTTCAGGATATCTGCTATAAAATGGCTTTTCTAACAGGATGTAGTTGGTATCATGAGCCTATTGTGCCCTGCCGCTGTAAGCTGAAGCACAAAACCATTAGTAGCGCATGTAGTCCCACAGTATTGATCCTTTATCAGTTTTTTTTAATAACAAGCTTTTAGTCCATCACACTCAGCTAATGCTTACTCTTGTCTCTTCTGACAAATATGAAGCAGGAAATTGTTACTGAGATGCTAAAACTTTGTCTCACAAAGTTTTCTTCCTCGTGGCAAAATGGCTCTGAATTCAAAATCAATTTCAAAATTACCCCCATAAACCTCTGCTATGCCCTGACTGCAATTAAAAATGTCTGGGGTAGATTCCTCTTAGAGGCCATATTTCAACAGACTACAAATGGAAGTTGAAGTGAGAAGAGGCTAAAAGGGCTTCACAAAACGGCGTTCCAGTGGCGTGGTGACTGTAGAAGTCTCATTTTCTGCTCCATGCACTCCTCGTAACACAAATCATCTCTGCTGTGTTGACGCAGTCGATTTGTGCACTCTTAATGGTTCATGTATTGGCAGACCATAGACTACTGAATTTCACCTGAGGCTTTCCAGTGTTCCCTGATGCACGAGAGGAGACACTAATGAGTTTTCTGTTGCCTCCCAAAAGACAGGATTACTTGATGTCCAGCCATACAAGTGAAGTGAGGGCGTGCACAGATCAATGGGGAGGAATCTTTGACCCCTGTCGTAGCGTAGTAGCGTGCTAGCCAAATGTTAATTGGTATGATTGTGATTGTGTAATGAGAGTTAAAAATAACAGCAAACCTTCTGTAGAAAACTGTCGCACACCATGAGCCTGATGACATGCATTATGATAACTATGATAATTATGATAACCGTGTCCAACCGTCACATACATAAACCAGCCCTGCCTTTTTGCTTCTTTGAATGTAAGCGGTCTTGATTGATGCATTGGATCAAACTTTGACAGTGTCAAACAAATAACGACTACAAATGTTTTCTTCTGCCAAATTCCGTTGATGCACAGCGGCTTTGTTAACTGTTGTTGCTGTTCAGTGTTTGGACAGTGCTCAGAATATCCTTCATCGTCACATCGTCATCCCTGACTGTTGACAGTCGGTGGAAAGGTAAACTCCCTGAGTGTCCACGGTCCCCTACCGTGACTGTCGGTGCATGTGTTGTACGTCTTGTTGTTTTATCTCTCCATTTTCCTCTTGCTCGAACAGCACATGATCCTTAGCTGCTGCTCCATTTGAGCGCGACATCTTGAAGTCGCATTAGAAGCGTGGTTATAATGCTCAAGCTTCAGGACCACTGCAGTGTCAGTGGTAGCCCCAAAGAGAAGGCAGATTGTGTGCAGACACAATATCTAAAACTACGGCCTGGATTCATTACATATTGCAGTGTTCAAGTGTTTGCTAATGACTGCAGATTGCCCAACATGGTCATGAAAATACAGATATCACAAGAAGGCAGCCAGCGTCTACGGGCACCACAGTTGCACTGCTGTTGTGTGGCAGATTTATGCTTCATACAGACAATGATACATTGGTTCATGCTTTTATTTCTCCAGGGGGTTACACGGCCTATAATAAACTGTCTTTTCATGAGAGACATGAGAGTTTATTACAATTTCAACCTCAGGTAGCCTGAAATAAACCACGCTGATGTGTGCCTCAGTGAGCTATGCTTTTACGGTGAAATTACAGGGAAACATCATATCTCTGCAGTATAATAGTCTAGCAGATATTTTGGGTTCAATCCCCAAAGGGGTAGAACATTACTGAACTTGTGCCGCTTTATTATTATTATTTGTTGTTTTATGCTGCAGCTCAAATTGCAAAAAGTCAGACTTGGCCTAAATAACTGGAAATGATGTGCAAATGCTTCCCAAGAAACAGGAGCCCAATTGGCCAGTTGGTGGCGCTGTAATTATGGCTCAAAAACGCAATATTGGAAAGGCCAGGCCCCTCACACCGTAAGTCAGATTGACTTGAAATTTGACAGACAAGTCCAGCTCAGTGTGTTCAACATAAAACCTCTAGAACCATTAAAGTCCGCTGTTAGATTTTTTGCTAATTTGCATAATATGAAAAACACTAAAGTGACTTCCGCTTTTTGAATTTTGACTGTGTCAGCACCAAATTTGGTATACAGCATTGCAGGAACGAGCTACACAATTCTACTATAAATAGGGACGGTCAATCCAACAACATGGCCACCAATCTTCGCAAAAGGCGGGGCTTAGCAGGAAATTGCCCATAACTCAAGCTGTCTTAGAGTAACTGTGATTAAAGTTGAGACATCCGGTGCTAAATCCTCTGTCTGATCTGATCTGACTTTGATATTCAGACTTTGGTGTCAGATCTAGCAAAGAGCAGCTTGGTGACTGGATAAATCTGCAGAGAGGACCCAGAGGGCCGGGTTCTGCTAATTCCGTGGTATTGTTATTATTTTCGTAAGTGCCCCTTCAGATTCTGATTATGCACATTTAAATGTCAACATCGGTATCTGGAGATGTTTTTTCGTCAGCACTCTCCCCAGAGGTTTGTTTGTTTATGTATTTATTTACCCACACAAATATGGGGAAGTGATGCAATTTCAAACAAAAAACCATAGAGCCCGGGCATGTTTTTCCATTTCTGCAACAATTTCAGCCATGAAAGGTTTAAATGTTCCACCATTAGACGCTCCAGGAAATAACTCTGAGAAGAAAAGATTTGTGATAGAGACATGAAAGATTTGTCTACTGTGGTCATGGGATTCTCCTAAGCCCTCAGCCTCAGCCATGGCTGTGAAACCACTGACCATGCTGCTACATCTGTCGCTTTATCTCTGCCACCTTAGTGGCTGTGCCTTTGTTTGTGCCATCGTCTCTGTTCTTTTATTTCTTTGTTGTAAAGCGGCGTACTTAGAACAAAGACACAGATTCAGTGCTAATAGCTTTGATGCTAACAGCTGAATTTTGTAACTGTAGCGCGTGTACTGTTAGCTTTCTGTTTCTTCTCTTTCCATCTCTCTTTGTGCACTTATTTGCTTGTGTCTCTGTCCTCTGTCATTTCTTGGGCTCTCTGCCAGAAAACTGTTTTCTAAATCACCCTCTGTCCAGGCAGGCTGCCCACCCATGGGGTTTCTCCTATATGACCACTTTCTCTCTCTCTTTCCACACACACACACACACACACACACACACACACACACACACACACACACACACACACACACACACACACACACACACAGGTATTTGGTTTGTGCTGGATTTTCTTCTTCTCGTACAGTAATGTTGCATGGTGCTTGCGCCATGGGTTAAAAATATTCCAGTTGCTTCATTCTTGACACTGTTTTGGCCCAGAGTTAGATCGACGTCAAGATACAAGATTTAGAGACTGTTTGAATGGAGCAGAGCAGAGAGGAGGCGTCATGGCATATGTGATATCTGTGTATGTGTGCGCACACGTGTGTGTTTATGAGGCAGAGGAGGAAGGGGGCAGAGTTCATCATAGACTATATTTAGAGTTGCTTCTCAGTCCCCTGGCATGATACACTGCTATGCATAGCGTTGGTTCTGTTTATAGGAGGACACTTGTTCTGTCTTTTTAGATGGCCACTGTGTGATTACATAAGGCCTTTGTCTGAAGACACACACATTAGTTGAGTTCAGCAGATGTTAGCGACTTGACTAGGGATCTCTGCTCAAGTCACACTCATTGTGGCTGGGTTATGATTTTCAGCTTATTTACTTTCTTCCTTAAATCAATCAAAAAGATCCCTACTAGTCAGATGATAGAACCATAAAAGGAGTTTCGGCTGGTGATTTTGTAACTTCTGTACTGTTGTTTCAGTTTCGGCACATGTGCTTAAACTAAATCTATTGCAAAATACCATATTTCTGTATGGATAGTATTTCCACCATTTGGAATAGTTAGAAGATGCTGTTCATTATTTCTTCTTGTTACAGAAATCTGCACATGACATACACTATATGGAGAGTCGCAAATCCAGTTCAGTCAAGTTAAAAGACACAGCAGTAAACTGCAGTGGACTGCCCATGAATGAAGAATGCACAACACATCTAACTAGCCTTTAATAAATGCAGAACATATGGTAACTTTTATTATTAATTTCAAAATGCCACAGCATTTCAGTATGAAAAACCACTGTTACCACTAAACCGGTCTATTAATAATTTCAGGCCACCGTTATATTTGCTATAGATTTGCATTTTGACCAAAGTCGTAAAACAAAGTAAAACATGTACGGTGATAAGGCTGTTAACCACCAGTATCAATCAACAATATCACTGTACCAATATTGGTGTGGTCTTTTTCCTCATTACAGTTGACCAAGTCTGTCACACACATTGACAGACACTTGTACCTTGTAGAAAATATAATTGGTACCACTGGGCTTGACACCTTTTAAGTTGTACTCTGTGATCATGCACCATGACCTCTGCACTTCTCCCTAGTGCCTGGGAAGGGACACAGGAAGAGATGTGGCCTCTCTGACAGTGACCATAATAACTAATGCTGCGAATCCCCTGCATTAAAACAGCTTAGTCCTAAAGCCTCCCCAGCTGTAAAAGGCTCACCACTTCATGTTCACCACAGAAAGTAGTTAAAATAGCTTCTAGCTATTGGCTACTTCCTGTTATTTTCTGTCCACACTGCGGTCTTGTCTTATAAATCTAAGGTGGTCTTAGGCAGTGTTGTGTACTTAAGTTAACTGGAAAAAATCACATTGAGCGCAAAGGAAAAGAGCAGTTCTGAGGGATATTCAATGGCTGTAGCATAGCATTAGAATGATGCAGATGAGAGACAAATGAAAATACAACGTAAAGTTTCTGATATGTCTTTAAGGTGTTAGACCGCTTTTAGCCTGAAGAACAGCCTTGATTCTACAAGTCTGTGGAGCACTAGTAGTGGGATGCAGCACCACCCTTCCATAAAGATAAGAGAGAAGCTATAACATCAAATATTGTCTAAGACTAAACAAACATGCCCAATTTGTTTAATCAGTGTTAGCCATTACCTTCATATCCTCTTTCAGTTATGCTGAGTCTTTGTTTGGCTCTTTTTGGGTGCCACTTTCTATATGTTTGCAGAAAGGATGTAGGTCTGCTACATAGTAAAATATACAGAAAAAAATACAGAGCTGACAATATTCTGTCATCAAGGACAAAAAAATACAGATACTTTCAGTTCTTTCATTTAATCTCTATGCACTATTTAGATAGCTGTGCTGTCTTGGGAATGCTGGGGGCTGTAAACTGGTAATTCTGGTAATGTTAATGTTTTGATTTGCAGTGAAGTGTGAATCAAAGCACAACTGCAGAGGGGTTGTAGTCAACTACTTTATGTTGCTTTTGACCAGTTTCACTGTCAACACCATAAAGCTTTGAAACAGACATAAAGTGGCATCCAGAAGTCTAAGACCGCTTTCCCAAGTGGTCTCAGACTTTTGGACTCGACTGGTTATATTTCACAAGTGGGCATGTTTTGTCATTGAGCGACAGCTGAATGAAGCCTTCATGATAACTTTGAAAGGTGAATTGAAGGTTTTGGCTCGCAGCTCGCTACTGATCAGAGGAAGCATTGCCAAAGTAAACTCTAGGGCCATTTTTGACTTCCCTGAAAGCTTCTCGTCTCTCTTCCTGCTTCTCGACAATCAATTCAGACCAGCTGCATTAAGATTGGACTAATCTATCATAGGGGTCTGCATTATTTATCACCTGAATTCCCCACATGCATTTGATGAAAATGTCGTGTTGTGTTCAAAATAGTGCCTCATAGCTCTAGCGTGTTTGCCACTATATAAGCTCAGGTTTGCACAGAAAAATACTGCTGTTTATCATATTTGCCAGCCTAGAGGGAGTTTGCTGGAATATGTAAATCCCAGTGCTTACAGAATGAGCATTCATTATAAATATTGGTTTTAAATTTATGTGACTGAGCACTGATGTTCAGTCAAATATGTCAATATTTGAAATGATGCTGTGATGTTTGTTGCTCTCTTGCTGCAGTGCTTCTCTCCATGCCTCTGAGTCTGTATTAGATTAACTTCTGGGCTTCCATGGAGACCTGGACGACACGTTGATGCAAATCTGCTTGTCTCTTGGCACAGGACGACTCCTGCATGGAGGGAAATACATCCTCTGACACCTGCATGTCATGAGATAATAGAGCCCCGTTCAGTTCCTGATTGCATGCTGTCATGATGTAGCCCAAATCTGTTTCACAGTTTGATAAGGGGATTTGAGCGCAGGAAGGGGACTGACTGAGCAGTCCCAGGTGGGATGACGTCCATGTTCCTGCTGTCATGCTGATGTCACATGGAATTTGAATGGTCAGGCTTTTGTGTCTCTCGCTGTCAGTTGAAAGCCACAGGTATGTCAGAGCATCATGGGCCTCTTCAGTCAAATTATGACAAACAACTCAGAGCTGGGGGTGGGGTGTGGGTGGAGGGTGTGGGTTTGGGTGGGGGGCGGGGGTTGCACCCAGCACGCTCATGTGCATCTCGAATGACAGGCAGACAGAGAGGGCCAGCTAAACTTTGTATATTTTTAGATGGTCCATCGGGGCACTGATGCAGTGGCCCACCGGGAGTTGTCCCCCGTATGCCAGATGGTCAGTCTGACAGTGAAGGGTTTAGTTGAACCTAGGTGGTGCGCAATGGGTAATAAAAATCTGTAAAAGCTTAAAGTTAGCTAGTTAAATCTACCTTTCACTTTTTCTCTTGTTTTTTCTCTCTCTACCTCTTGCCTCGGCCGGGTGTCGACATGTATCCTCACTTCCTGTATCAATTGTTTCGAATTAAAAGCCCTCGGTAGAGTCAACTTATTGCGACATATCTTGCATGTTGCCTCACATGCCGCCCTTAGCTCTCTTCACACGTGACTAATAATTACCTCGAATACCCTTTTATTTCAACAGGCTTTCATTGTGTGAGTGCGATCCCTCTCCTGCTGTGGGGTCAGAAATGGAGCTAGTATTGGGTTCTGTAGAAGAATCCATGCATCTCTTTTCACTACAAACTTCACGTTTAACATTTTTAAATTAGAGGGTGACTAAATTTTATTCAAGTTAGTTGAGCACTTTTGCAATTGTTACCTCTTGTCCTATACACAATCACAGTAACAACAAATGTTGGATATTGGAGAAATTTTGTCTCCGTGTCTCCAACCTTTCATATGCAAGTTTTCAGACTCGCTCTCAGTAACACTGTGGATTTCACTCTTTTTTAAATGTTTGAAAATTGAAACTAAAGTGACTTAAACACAACCACAGTTGACACAAACAGCTGTTTTGTGTTTCTCTGACACACTGTGGGACTGATGTGAACCACGTGGAGTATCATTCATTAGCCTTTATTAGATTAGTGTGACATTTTATGTAAACCAGAATGCAACAATGCAGTCCGTCACTACTCTTGGCTTCTGCTCTCTCTTGCCGTAGCAACATTATTCAATCACAAATTCAGTTTTGGCGAACATGTGGGTGAAACTCGGTCCCTAGGAAACCCTAGTTTTCCATACTCAGACCTGTAAAGCAGTATTATGGATGAAGGTTAGTTTGTCTGGATTGATGCACGGGGAGCACATTTGTGTGGACAGTGTACCCATGCGGAGTCAGGTGTAAAAGAAGGTCCTGCCAGCAGCTCTGTGTTGTGGCATCTGCTCTGTGGTTGCTCGGGGGCTTTGAGCTCCTGCAGGACGAAGTGTTTGGCAGCTTGGTCATAAAGGACTCAGGTTGAGAGCAAGCAGATATAGCAAGTTGAGCCAAAGTCTCAGAGTCTCAGCTCACAGTGTTTCCCCTTTTGGCTTGTCTAGAATGGTTATAGTTGATGTTTATTGTGCCTAGTGTAGGTTGACAGGGCTTGAATACAGATTTGTCATATTTATCATGGGAAATTATTTTCAGCCTCTTGTTCCAGCGTTCTAATGTCTTTGATAATAGACAACCATAAAACATGCAACAGCCGTAAAACAGCCATAAAACATGTGACACTGTTTGTTATCAGTAAGACATTAGTGTTTCCCAGGACTAATATAGAATTGGCTTATTTTATGACTCGCTGTTTTGCAACAGGATTTAGCAATCATACATGTTAGGAAAAAAAAAAGAAAGAAAAAAAAAACATTAGAGAAGAGGCTGGGTTAGTGTTTCTGCACTGACAGCAGCCTGTGTGCTGCACAACATCATGCAACTCAGCCACAAACCATTTAGCATTTCCAGTAAAGGGCGAGCCTTGCTCTTTCTTGACTGGAAAGTCTTGTATGTTGCTTGCTCTACCTACACATATGCAGCAGTCTTGCCGAGTTGCATGGGTGTTGTTGAAAAGCGTTCAGGGAAGTGTGGGAACATGACAGAATTTGAAGGAGAGGATGAGGCATGCTGTGGGCACGTGGAAACAACAGAATGGCAGCTCACAAATCACGAGTGTCACCAACATGAAGCCAATGTTAGGACACATTATCCCTGCAAATGCGATGTCCTTTCAGGATGCACCAATTTGCAGTAGTTTGGCTACTTTTGACCTATTAAACTGACCTCTGCAGCAGTCATAATGGTTTTTTAAAATCATCCATTTAGATTATTAAAGCCATGTCTATGGTTTCAATGTTAAATCTACTCTCAAATGGTTGATGGTAATGTGTTGAGGGGCAGAATGGTATCATAGGTGCTTAATGGGAGCTTAACGAATGGCAGCTTTTACTTGATTGAAACACTCATTCATCCTGTTTTTGTTTTTTTTTGTTTTTTTTGTGAATGGAACCACCTGTTGTTCTGCCATTTGCTCGTAGGAAGTGTGCCCGCTCGCTGGGATTAACTTTTGGGCTGGATGTGAGCAGCAGGGAACAATCCTTCCCCACTCTTCTGAATCGATGCTGTAACATCGACAAGTCACAAATCCCACATCTGTCTCTACACAAAGTAGGCCTCTGGGCTGGCTGCAGTTTGCCCTAAGCTGGATTGTCTGCCTTGCCATTTACTGCAGACCTCACGTTGGCCTCTGCAGTTAAATAAAACCTTCAGCTTTAGCTTCCTGTTTTACATCGATGGCTGGTGATCTTCAGAGATCCCCAGAGGTCAGCATCTCAGGACCAGGCACTCTCAGGATTTATCGATCAGCGTTGCTCTTCCATACCATTATGGCTTTATAGCCGAGGTTGTTTAGAATTTACCTTTTTTAAAATATATTTTAATTAATGGCATCTATCTCTTCAGCGTTAAAAGGCAGGCCTCACATAAAGACATGATGGAAATTGAAGCGGGGAGTTCCCTCTTCTCCTTCGGAAAATAAGAAGCAGTATTGTGATAGGGTGTGGGTGACTAAAGACTACCTTTAAGACTGGCTGAGTCAAAAACAACTCCACTGGTTGATATCACATAAACAGTTTCCTGTGTTTTCATTCGATGGTTGGGGTGATTGTTTTGGGTCGTGTATGTATTGTTTTTGTGTGGATAACCTAGCTGACATCAGAGGAGTAAGTGACTGTACAACCTCCCACACTTTCCCCCTTAATATGGTGAGGCAAAATTGGACCACATGACTCTGAGCCGCTGGTCTCTTCCCTCCTTCCTCTCATGTCTTTGAAATGTGATTTTGGCAGCTGCACAGACGTGGAGTGGTAATGGATTTTTCACCCTCAACACAGTTTGAAAACCTGTTGAAATGTTTCTGTTGTCTGTTCTTGCCCTTAGTTGCCCGAGTTTCTTGTCTGGCTTGGCTTTTGAAAGAATAACTAGTGTAAACTGGTGTCTCAGGAGCTTTTTGCAATAATCAGCTACTGCAATTGATAAGGAGGATGCAGCTGCCCAAACAAATTTCTACGCCCTCTTCTTTTATCAAATCCTTGGGGAATTTGAGAATGTGCAGTGAAAGTGGGAAACAAATCTTTACCCAAGTGTCTTCCCCTTTATATCAAGCGTTTCTCCTGATTGACAGGCACCAGGCTTTTATGTGTCCCTCCTATAGATTAACCAACCACCCATGCCCCTTTCCAGCCAGTACATTACACCACAGCCAAAGTGCCAGATCGTTGCCAATCGGTTGCAGTGAAGTCACTGATGGATTACAGAGTGCTGAATAATCCCGATGAGGATGATAACTTTCTATCGTCTCTGTCATCACCAGTAGTTACAGCTGCATGGGAATCACTAAGCCTATGTGATCAAATTCACAGTATGTTGTCCATTCTGCCGTATTAGTTTGCTCCAGTTTACACAAACAAATGCAAAGGGATGTATAAAGACTGACACACATAAATGCAGATTGGTTTTAAGTTATTAAAAGTGTCATTTAGGTCTGTATGTCAACATCTGCTCCCTGGAAGCGGGCGAGTGATGGCGGAGAGCTTAAGTCATATACACAGCATAAGGCTTGTTTTGCAGTTATTGTTTTACTTGATCTACTTGATCTCTTGTTTATCATACATTCTGTTTTTTTTGTTTATTTACTATTTTATCTTTACATCTGGGATGATTTCACCCATATGGATCATTAGTTTTAATCTCATTTTATATACCTACTATATGTGAGAAACAGCACATAACTGTGTACTGTCCAGGTGGACGTGCTGGAAAAGTGACATGTCCCGATGCTTGATATACGTTTGAAATTGCTTTCCACATGAAAAACAATACACCACTGGAGATTTTCATTAACGTATGTGTTCACAGTTGAGAGATGGACAGCACACTGATGATGTCCTCCTGTTGGGTACTTTGTGATGGAAGCTTCACTTAATCATTCTCAGGGTGAAATTACAAGCTCATTCCATCATTCTCATGCCTCGGGTGAATTTCACTGGAAGTCTGCATGAAAGTTTTCATCAAGACGTCCAGCAGACTGAACGCTCTCCCATCTGCACTTGCACCAGGATCTGGAAACTTTTAGTTTCACTTTCAACCAAAAATGTTTCATTTGAAGCCGATCCATGCTACACAATGACAGACTGAAAGCCAATTAAGACTTCTTTCTTTCTTTCTTTCTGCAGTTAAGACGTCATAAGTTATCAGGCTGACACCCTGTGGGTCCTAGAATAACTCAAACCACATTGCCGATTGTAGTGGATTTTAATAAGTTGAGTCACAGGACGGACATAGTGTTGCGTAAGTGATGATCCACAGGAATTCATGAATGAATTCAGCTGAGAGGTGGTGCAGATATTAAATTGCAGCTTTTTTGGATTAAAAAAGTCCATAATACTTAAACAGTGGTCAAACGGCTGTTGTTTCCTGATCACCCAATGCTTCAGCCACGCTTTGTTTTGATGCTGATGCAGATCGGGTATATTGTTCTACCTCAGCTCTAAGGGCCAGTGTGCTGCTGGTATGATGAGGATGGCAACTCGGTTTTCCCTTTGAGCCAATGACTGTTAAGCCGTTTATTTACAGCCGGTACACTTTCCCTGTCTGTGTGTTTATCTCTCTGTCTTTCTGTTTATACTGACCATGTATATAGCTCCGTGATTCAGAGGTAACATGAGCGTGGAGATCCTAACAAGACTCCAGCTAATGCTTCCGGCTGAACGAACAATTGAATTTCTCTGGCTCTTGACCGTCGTCATTATGATTGTGACGTGTTTTCACAGACACTTTGTGATGTTGTGGTGGTGAGCAGTTTCTCTGCTCCAGTCTATATACTGCAGACAGGTACTGCATGTTTAAGTTCTCTACGTTCTGATGCCGATATACCCAGACATTTTAAACACCAAACGATGCCCCAGTGTGAAGTCAAAGCAACAGATCCGTGCTCTAATTTCTTATGGGACTCATCTGGGAAAACATTCAGGAAAATATGAAAGGCTAGTTATTACCTCACTGCCAGAATACAGCAATGGAAAGCTCTGAACAATGTAAGGTTAATTCAACTGACAATTACATACAATAGTTGGAGCATAATTACATACGATATGATGATAACACTCACAGTGCAGTGAATCTTCCTCTTAACACTGGAGCACTATTGGTGGAAGGTGGTGCATTGCATAATCTTGGAGGAATAGTATTTACATTAACATTAAGTGGGACATTATAGTCACAAAGATTCATCTGTGAAATCAGAATAGTTTCTGTATTAATTCCATCAGTCAGAAAAGTTAGTTCAGTCTATCTAAATAGCTTCTGTACAGCATTCATGTCTTTTCAGGACAGACATTATTGTGTCATGTCTTCAATTATGCACATAAAATGGACAAGGACAGGTTACATACAACCAGATATACTGTCCTTTGAGAACTTCTCACACAACAGTGATACAATTTGTCTGTATTTTCGATCTCAGTTGTTTCCCTGAACACTGAAACACACTTTTACTTTCCCTTCCCCTTGTCTGTGGGTTAGAGCTCCCTGTTATGTCTCTGTCTGTGGTGATGTTTATTCTTTCTGAAGAAAAGGAGTTTGTGGGAGGTAAAAGGCCACAGCTGACATGTGAAAATATGTTGTGACGTTTTCGTTTTCACATCAACTTAACTTTAATTTCATTAACGAGAACAGCGGTGTTCTATAGAAAATAATTTCACTTTCAGATCAAGCTCAACAAACTTCAGTAGCACCCGGAAATGAAGCGATGAACTGTTTTAACTCTGACCGGCCTGAATTTACCCTTTGCAGACTATTACTGAGGGAATAATGCACATTGGTTAAAAATACATGGATTCAACTTAATAAAAGGTGTACCTTCCAGAGGTGCACGCCACTTTGGGTACGGATCAGAATGCTTTTAAAACTGAGAGGGTTTGGTTAATCCATGGGGAGGTGCAGCACTGAACATTACCAAGGATTAGAAAGGGATATTACTGTCTGACTGCATTAGAGGTGTATTAGATAGCTCCATGATGGAGCACAGACTAATGCACCAGGCTCTGAATTACAGCGTAATCTGCATTTAATTGCCCAGAGTTTTGTTGTGATAATGGCATTATCTAATGGAAGAGCTCTAGAAAGGTTTGTACGAAGAACAAAAGGCAGGGGGAAATGGAAAGGACTGAGTTGCAGTTCCAGATGTGGGACTCTCACTTCACGATGATTACGCTGTCTGACGAACTGGTGAGATGTTTTTTGACCTTAGTTACACAAAGAGCCACTTCATCACGACACAAATGTCTTTCAACAGTAGAAATGATAAGAATGTAAAAAAAAAAAAAAAAAAGGAATTTTGTAGTCAATACAACTGGATAACATTGTACAGCATAGAAATGAAAACAATGGTTTTGGAAGAGGTCCTTTGGGTGTGTGTAATTTGCATGCCTTCTAGCTATTGTCAAGACTTACAGGCTCCTGCTGTCTCTTGGTCGAATGATATACACCCAACTAATAAAACTGAAAGTAATGCCATGGGTCATCTTAAACTGCTTAAATCCCTCTGACAGGTTGCACCTTGTAATAACTCCTTAATTAAAATCAATTTACAGAGCACTAACAAAGAGCGATAGGAAAACAATTAAGGCGTAATTTGTGGTACTTTCTGTCATTTTTAAAATCTGAGGGCTCTGTGTTTACATGCAGCACACACACACACACACACACACACACACACACACACACACTTGTATCTCTATCTTCGAAAAGGCCTGTTGCCCCAGTAGCAGGGTTCAACACTAAATATTGATTTGCTCAGTTGCTCTCCTGGTTGTCAGTAAACAGCCAGCCAACACATGATCCGATTATTTCCCCTGTGTTCACCACTGTCATGTTAACCTTTTTGTTGTCAGCATCTGAAGGAAAAGCGATGCCTCGTACCCGCTGTCTGTTATTACTCGGTCTTGTTGTCTACAGAAAATACTTCCTGATCCAAACACGCTCTTGTAGCGTGAAATTGTATCAGTATTTGGCTGTCAGGGTGAAACAGTAGTGCATTCATTTTCCGTTCTTTCAATATATAATTTGTCAGAGCCTCTGCAATGTCCTCACAATCGGGTGGCTCCAGGACTCAAATCTGCTTGGTCTGTTACACCAAGTCAACCTCTCCGTGTGAGGAGATGAAAGTATATGATCGGTTTTTCACAAGTGGTATTTACCCAATATAACGTGGACTGGGCTGTGAACTTACCCAAGATGAGGAAAATACCAAGCCTTCACAGGCTGAGAAACTAGATTGTTAATTGAAGCACTGAAATTGATCACTTTTTCAATTTATCCAGTGAGGGATCGATACAAATATTGGTGGTGGCATTGATGAACTGCCAATACGGTTCAGGGTTTAAATGGAAGGAACAGCTGGTGATTTGAGATTCTCTGGCAGCTCGAAACCACAGACAATATCCGTGTGATTGGAGGGAGAATGTTTCTCATACTCAAGAATAAAACTGGGATTTAATACCGCAAGAAAACATTTCAATTGATCCGAAGATGCAAGAACAGAACAGACTTTGAATACGAACCTGCACTCACTGAAAACAATGAACCTTCTACCTTGAAGTTTCACAGCCTGAAGCCTGTATCAAAAAGTGTTGCCGCATTTCTTTCATAGTTTGTCATGGGTTGACAGTTAATTACTAAATCACATGACGCATTTACTGACATTTTCAAAGCGCAAACTGAAGCACATCCAGACCTGATAACATTTCTAAACTCTGACAGTTGGGGGAACATTTGCATTATCGAAAAACATGACAGAAATAGTCATCCTTTGCTTGTCATCTCCGAAACCTTCCTGCACAATCACCTCGCTTGTGTAAGATAAACCGTGAGCTTCTCCCTCATGTACAGGTTTCACACTACTGACTGATTTTGAAGGCAGTGGACTGAGATATAGCTTTACATTAGAAAGTAGTGCTCACCTTCTGAATAGGACAATGATACAGTTAATGAGTAACACACAAGTTAATGATTTATACATCTAGAGCACAAACTATGAAGCCATACTGTGGTGCTGAGGGATTTCCATCCAGGCAGGATTAACGCTTACTTGACATTGTTGCCTTTGATCTGATATGGGGGAGGATATTGGCAAAACTGATTAAGATAAATCCCTGATACACCAATAATTAAAAGAAACAACACGTGAGAATGTGACATACTTCTCCTTGCACCTTTTTTATTGTGTTTAAATAGTTAATCCTGCCATATTCTGTACAAAAGAAAAAGTACAATCCTTTTCTAAAATGTTCCCTGTGTTTTAATAGATCATCTAAATGCCTAGTTAATCCGGCCACAGATTGCAAAGTGCTTTATAATCCATTTGCACAAAGACAAAATGCAACTTAAGTGACTTTAATCTGATGTAATATTGTAAACATAAAACAACAATGCTTCTTTCTCAGCAGAAATGTGCAGTGTGTTGGGGGCTAAAACTGACACAGCTGTTAAAACAGTATCCACATACAGCTCATCTCTAATGCTACTCTGGCGTCTGTGAAAGTGGAGAAAGGATTTCAGACGTAAATGGCAAAAATAATCATGTTATCTCCACGTTCTGTTCCGACATTTCAACGAACTGGAAGGGTTCAACCAATTCAACGAATTTAACTTAAAACCTCTGTGTTTGTTTTTTGTTTTGTTCTTTACGTACTCAAAGCAATACCCGAAATTGTATGAAAACGCAGAGACTCGGGTGGTTTCCAAAACATGATAAGTTTGTTACATGATATGCTAAGATGCAAGTTGTCTGTCAGCTGCAATGCATTAAAAAACCTATAGGAAGTCAGGAGCAGCGGCAAACAAGTTGAGGATGAAGATGAGGATGAAACAAAGGGGGTTGACACTCTGCACATCGTGCCCCGGTTAGGTCCAGGTCCAGGTACAGTCATAAGACAAAGGAAAAGAAGAGGTAATCTACACACCAACACTCCCAAAAGTCTGATGAGACAACAACATTTCAACCATCAAGGTCTTCGACAACGTCCTGATGGTCACATGACCAGCCTACGTACCCAGATAACTTAAATACACATGGTAACCTCTCTGCCTCACCAACCACCACGGCTTCTTTCAAACAGCACCATCTCCATCCTCGACGCAACCGTCCATTCAGACTGACCCTGAGGTTTGTTTGAATTATTCACTTGGGATGAGTCCAGTATCCATTAAAATGCACAAAGATGCCTTAGAATGTGTCTCGAAAGTCTGTTTGGTCTGAGAACAAATTTCAAACCATCAACAGGAAACTACTCCCAACACCAAAGAGTTCATCTTCAGTCATTCTGTTGAGGGAAAGATGTCTGAAAGGTGTCTGAAAGATGTCTGAAAGCTGTACGTGCTTAAAAAGCCTTATAGGTCAAGACTGATGTGTGGTTTGAGTCTCCATTCTGCTGTGGACCTTTTTTTTTAAACATGTTTATGGTACAAAATTTAAAAACATAACCTGATTAAAAATAAGGCTGAAGCATGATGTCTCTGAATTTATTATGTGTAATGGCAAATAAAATATTTATCTCGGCAGTGATTTGTGATGATACCACAGGATTTATTTTTCACTTTTACTTTTTTATTTTATTTTATTTTTTTTAAACTCCCTCTTCGTGTAGAGGGATCACTGTTTCACATCAGGAACCTATTGGATGACCCTGAATCACAGAGCATTTGTTTCTCTTTAGGGGTGAGATGAGAGCGCTTGGTGTTGTCCACACTGTGAGTCAGCATTTGATAGTTGCCTTTTAGGAATGAGTCACAGTGGGTGTACCGTGTGAGGGGGGGAAAAGGTGTTAGAGGTGTTTATTCAGCCATGAGAGGCGTTCCTGTCATAACTCCGGATAGAGAACATCTGACTTGTGTGTGTGTGTGTGTGTGTGTGTGTGTGTGTGTGTGTGTGTGTGTGTGTATTCTGCACTCCTGGGTTCCTGCACAAAATGGACAGCCCTGTGTGTGTTTTAGCTAAGCTAACAGCTTCTTGCCGTCTCTGTTGTTTACTGACTGTCTGTATGTCTGTATAATCTCTGTGTTTAATCCGCACTTCTGAGGATTAAATCTAATGGAGTACATTGTTGTGACCTGAACAAAGTTATTGTTGAGAGGAACGGCTTGTCAGGAAGACTCATCTGGAGTTTGGTAGGGTACCGGACACCAGCGTAATTGTTACACAATGTTGATACTTTAGCTGAAATGTTCCATGAACGCTTAAATCAACTAATAACTCTCCATTAATTTTTCATTAAACTTTCTTAATGTATAAAATGTCTCAGTTTGTATTGCATGTTGTTGGAACATGCTCAAGGTGACATCCTCCTAAACAAACACGTGCGTCTTACCAAGGCTACATCACACGCATGCACACTTCTCCTGGTGTGAATATTGGGTCGTGGTGCAGTGCTGTGTTTTCCCCTTGTTTAACTTGATCAGCTGATTCAGTGGGGGATTGTAATAATATCCAGTACAGTCTGACACCGAGGATGTTGCCCGAGATGGCTCTTGTAATCAAACCACGCTCATTAAATCCTCTCTTGTTTCACACACCAGACAATATAACTAAGTTTTTACCTGAGAACACCCTGACGCTGACATTACACACCGACGATCTTCATGTGTCTCACTTGCTGCTGACGGGAGGCAGCGGACTTCTACTGAAATAACCACAACTTCAGTACAGTGTGGCACCCCTTGTTGCTTTCTTTATGTGATAATTTGTCTGTTTGAAGAAGTAGTTTATTAGTTTATTAATAGTTGATGTACTGTTTTTAATTAATGTTGCATTGAGGGGAATTTAGCGGTCGTTATCATTTTAATAAGGGGAAGGTGTACACAGTTTAGATCACTGAATTTAACTGCTAAGGGTTCTTCTGCTGTTTTATAAACAGCTGCTGCTGCATTTGTAGTAGACTATTACTTGAATTTCACACTTTGTACTGTTATGGTTTCATCACCGCTTTGATCCAGACTTAAATATCTCTGCAACCATTGATAAGAAAACTAAGAAAACAGCTTCAAACTGATCGGCTGTATGACATCTACAGATTACAGGCGGTCCAGACCACAGAGTTTCTGTCCACTTGAAACTTGATTCCCACTATGATGATGACCTCGTTTTATCTGCTCACCTTAAACCTCTCTAAACGCTGCACATAAGAGGGATACGTGTCTGTTTTTCTATCTCGACTCTAGTTGTGATTTTTGGATCAGCATCTTTTCGAGCCAGCCAGTCGTATTCCTTGGATATCGTCCACACGCGTTTCCTTCAGCTCGGGATGTTTATGCTCTCATGAGGAAAAAGCGCATGTCAAATGACATATTTAAGGTTTCCTGTTCTATTGTAGGGCTGGAGTTTGGGTTCAGGCAAAACTGTTAAAGTGATCCAATCATCAGTGAAGTGCAATGATGAGGACATTTTACAAACTTCTTCTTTATTTAGATTTTATGGTCTTTCTCGCTCACCGTTGTTGGGATTTATTCACGCTTCAGCTACCTGTCAAATAATATGCCCAGTTTCCATCACTTTATTTATTCATCCATTTTGCTCTTTTTTCCCCAACCTGCCCTGTTCTGCTTTTTTGGCACACATGGTTCAGAGCTGTGTCCTATTAATAACCCACATAATTTTATTTTCTGGGGCCATTGGTCTGTGAAAAATCACAGCCCACTGCTTGTTCCTTCAGCTCTATCGCACTTATCTTTGAGGCAATCGGACGTCTTGTGAGGATTTTGTCCTCTGATGATCTCCTGGTGAGAGAAGAGAATTTAAAAAGAAAAAAAAAAGAAAATACAGAAGAAGAAAAAGAGAATCAAAACTGAGTCCAAAAAGCTCTACTGTTTGCTCTACTGCTCTTTTTAAACTTTCATTTAATTCATACCACAGTTAAGTTATAGGCGACTTTTTTCTTTGAGTTTTGAATTATAATCATGTGTCATGATCAGTTTGAGGTCTGGGGGGTAAGGCTTTGCTGCGCCTTAGCACTGCAGTGAATGACAAACTAATGGGACTTAGTCGTAATCCACAGTTTTACTGTAGATCATTTAGACTGGGGGAAAAAGGGTGGCATATGAGTGAAAATCAGAGAAAAGTGAAGGGAAAATTGAGAGAAAGCGATGCATACTGTGAAAGTTGAGGCATTTGTGCTCTCAATTCTCAGCATCCCAAACGTCTTTCCCTCATTTACGTCACTCTTCACTCACACTTTCCAATTGGCCCAAGCTTGCGGCCACTGAAATCTTATCTTCCACCCCCATTGTCATGATGGCACCAAATATGATCTCATCTGAGGCTCTCCCAGCTTTCCCCTTCATTATCAAAGTTATTTCAGTATAACATTGCACAGAATAACTTTGTCTCGCTGCTTTCCTGTCCTTCAGTCTTTTGCGCTCTTTCTCCAGTGTGGGGCTCGTCACTCTTTAGATATCTTTTTTCATTTTGGCCCCGAGCTTTGTTTGAGGTGTCACAAGCTCAAAGGATTGACCCCTTAACCACCACGGTTAAGCTTGTGGCTTTTGCTAAAATAGATCTGATGTTGTTAATGAAGCTGTGTAGTAGATAGCAGGTCAATAGTACTTTGGTTGTGGGTTCAGCTGGTGCTCCATCACTGCTTTATCTGGTAATATCTCCTTGTTGAAAGGATAATACCCGACATGTTGTAAGATGGTAATGGATGACGTGGGGGCTAATATCCGGGGGATCTATTACGATCATTAAACTTGAAGGGTATATTAACTGCTTATACTATATGGCTATATATGATATATAACTCCAGATCCTCAGAGTCGTTTGTGTTGCCAGGCAACATATTGCTAAACAGGAAGGGGTTCACAAGGCAGGAGTGTTTTTTGAAAACCCGGAAAGAGAAATTTTCACTAATTGGTGTCAGTCTCAGGAACAGAGAATAGTGATGTGTTCTGATAAACATATTATAAAGTTATTTAAGTTGTTTCCTCCTCCTACTTCTCCAAGCTGTTTATCTGAGGCTCAGCTGTTGTTGTCTGAACCTACAGTTTAATGCAGGTGCATTAATTTAGAACAAAAAACAAACACATATGTCATTGGCACCCAGGTAAACTGACCGGTTACTAAAAGTTCAGTGGCCATGGTATAATTGGTTTATAACCTTATCATCATGAAATAAGAGATTTTTGATGCATATCATATACAAAATACTCTTTCATAAATATTTTACACTCATATGTGTTGAAGAGATGAGCAGTGTTGCTTTACAGCACAGAAAAAGAAAAGTTTGCATCAACTATCAACTATCAACTAACAATGTTGCCGTATTTATTTAGCATTAAGTGTTTATCCCTCTTCCTTCTCTCTCAAACAAATGTGTGTTTAATGGCAGCCGGCAGTGGAAAGGCCTGGGGGAAATACTGCAGGTAGCAACACCATTGCTGCAACAGGAAGCAATGGGGTGTGCAGGAAATGTCAAAAAATTTGCAAAACATAGACATTAACAGTATGATTTGCATGAGATGGATGAGGTGAGATTTAGTACAAGTATGCCTGCACCAGTGTATTACATCTAATTGAATATACTGTAATATTATCGTCAAGTGTCTGGGTAGAGTAGAGCTGTCGTTATGGCTGTTACCATAAAGAAGAATTTAATACCATTGTAAGGAATTAATTGGGGATTCATTGCATCTCTCTTCATTATAGCTTGTTAGTGCCCAGTAGTAATTTCTTTGAGATAGATTAGACAGATTTCTCTGCACACAGCAGACCGTCTATCCCGACCATTCAGGCAGATCATCTGTGTGGAAATTTTGTGATTGTCAGTGTGACCAACAGATGACTGAGATAAGCCCTCCTATTGGTTGATAGCTACCTTTTGCTTCAATCCACTTCCTGGACTTGAACCCTGGGGGCTGCGTCTGACAATTTTGTAGTTTTCTGAGCTGAGAGGTGGACATAGCAAGAAGTACTGCAAACAACTTTGTCTTCAAATGCGGCTGGACGACTTGTCGCACAAACTACTTTTTCTCAAGCATAAACCCCAGGCTTAATTTCAGGCTATCAGAGACTCTGGCAAATTATTTGTTATGTTAGATGTTAGATTAGATCTTTTTATTTTTGTTGTAAATCCATATTTGTGGGGAAAAAAATGAAATGAACAAATGTTGGAAGGAAGGATGGAAACAACTTTTGCCAGCAGCCAGAAAATTGAGTCAGGCGAGATTCTTGACAAGACTTTCTTGACGGCGCAGCAGCAGCAGCGTGTCAACATCCCTATGAGACTGATAAAGACGATGAAAAAGATCAAGAAGATAAAGATGGCAGCACTGCTGCTGGTTGGAGGCAAAGACACAACTAAACAAAACCAGTGAAGAAGAAACAAACTCTTCACTATTAAATCCTGCTCCCTCAATGCCCCTCAGAGTGTGTAATTATTCCAGCATGTCAAATAAATCTGTGCTTATTTTATGCAACGTCCACCCCTGAACTCATTACAAAGCAAAGCTATCACACAGCATATTAGTCAAACATCTCCTCTGCTGCTAAGTGAGTGCTCGAGGCAGCATCTTTAGCCGCGGCACTAATTTGACTAAAGCTCAGACATTCTTAGGTAAACAAAATTTCCATTCAGAGGCCGATAAAACCTGGATGAAAAAAGAAAATGTGGCTATTCATTCGCTATTTCTGCGGGGAATGAAGAAGCTTAGGCTCAGCTGATAGAATTTAGTTTGCGGGCAAACAAGAGATGTGTACCAGCGAAGTAAAATAAAAGAACAACACTCATGGAGGAAGCTGGACTGCTTGTGTGTGTATAAAATGCAACTTCAGGACTTTTTGTATCATTTGTCATGCCTTCTGAAACTCCCTAAAGCTATGGATGGACACCACTCTCTCCTAACACTTCTTCCCTCTCTCTCCTCTCCTCTTCCCATCCATCCATTTCCTCTGAGGCGCTCTGTCAGACTCACTTAGTTGCCCTGTGAGCGATTACCCTTCATGTAAACATGAAACACACACACACTTTATCTCCCATACCCCCCCCCACCTAATGTCTTCAGACGTCAGCATCACAAACCTATAGCCCGCTGTCTCTCTTTTTTTCATCCACTTGTGGACACAGTCTACAACATACATTGACAGGCACTGTGGAGCGTTGCTCTGTATGCTGTTGCTCCTGCTATTCCTGCTATTCGTGCTCCTTAACAAGGAGGATCGAACCTTTTTCTGCCTCAGGGGACATGGACGAGTGACTCACAATACAGGAAGGAGCGGTGAAATGGGAGCTGAATAAGGCCGTGGCGTTGTCCTGTCAGAGCTTGGCGTTTTGGCCCTAGAAAATACCTGCCGCATTGTGAGACTTTTATGGTGCTTCTCCCTTCAGAAATGAACTTTGCTCAGGGAGGTGGTGGGGTGATAATGACATATAGTCTTGTGTGTATTTGTGTATGTCCGTGTGTGTGTGTGTGTGTGTAGTGGCGGGGTCAGAAAAAGGTCAATGTACATTCACTAATACAACAGGTTTGTTCAGTGATGTGCTTCCTTATTGCATTGTGAAGAGAGGAAAGGATAGGCTACGCTGCCAGTCATTTTATTAGTGAAGAAATAATATCAATAGTTCAGAATCATAACATTTTTCACAATAAACTGACCAGGAACCTCCAAAATATAAGTCATAATTATTATTTATCTTTATTTACTCCCTCTTATCTTCACATCAGAGATGGAGCCGGATGGACAGTTGCACATTGTGAGCCAAAGTCGGTTTACATGGGACAGTTTGAGGTCCAACAAAGAGAGAGATTTGGATATTTTCAGCAGAAGATAAAGGAACGGGAGAAACAATTGCATGACAAAAAATGAGTAAGAGGGAGGAGACGGTGTGAGGACTTGGCCAGACGACCTGATTTCTGTGGCAAGGCGAGGTGAAAGCCAGCATGAGGTCATCTGTCACTTTCTCACAGAGCGCTAATTTTAGCATCATCACGCTCATCTCTCCCCTCCCTCTCTTCCCCTGCTCTCCCCCTCTGTCATACCACTTAGCACCACCCGCTGCATGCTTCCTTTTGTGTCAGCCGTGACTTGGTTGGTGGTCACAAGGGTGACACGTTCGACAGCGCTGACTTTGTGCGTGTGTGCGTGTGTGTGTGTGTGTGTGTGGGGGGGGGGTCTGTGTGTGAGTGTAGTGTGAGCTTGTATACAGTGTGCAGGGGCGTGAACTCATGACTTGCATAAGTGGCCATTGTTGCTCAGACTGTTTACATGCTTCACAGCTCACGTCATCTCTTTAAAAAAAATAAAAATACAGTAGCGTGGCGCTTGTGCCACAGACATGAATCGGGTTGAACCAGCTCGCGAGTCGTGCGCCACTGAATCACTCCACAAGTGCTGTGAATGACTTCTGTTATTGTGGCGTGTGCATGCGTGTCTGTGCAACTTGAGTGTGTATGAATGTGTGTGAAACGTCGTGTGAGCGCGTGCTGCTGACAGTGAATGAATGACTTGTTTCTTATATAAACTCCATTCACTCACTTGTAAAACGGGGATGTGTCATGTGCGAACAGAATGTGGTCTGCCTGCAGCACGGTGGATACTTCTCGCACACAGGACTGGGTTCTGCTCGGATGCAAACTTCCTACACGAGTTGCACAGTCTGTTATTGGAGCAATTCTGAAACAGTTAATCAGTTAATAAATCAACAATGATTTTGATAATTGAAAATGCTTGACATTTCCCAGTCCTAGCTTTTCAACTGAGGATTTGGAGCTCAGCTTGAAAAAAACAAGCAGAGATGTCCTCTTTGGCTTTAAGAATATTTGCTTATAAATGTTTTTGACAATTAAAAGAGTAAATGATTCATCAATTATCAGTAGAAAAAGTGATAATATATATCAAAAAGATCCTCCTCTTATTAATTCTGGACAAGCCTTGTTTTGCATTGCATGTTAGTTGAATCTTGTTTGTGTGCAGCCCAATACAAAATGATGCAGAAATGTTGATCATGTTCCAAAGCCACTTAAATTTCAGACCAGTCTCAGAGACCATCAATTGTGTTGCACATCATTGACGGACTGACTAGATATCACACTACTGTATTGCATGATTGACCCGCCTTTAAAGGAAACCACTTATCCAACCACTGCGGCTGTTATGAGGATGAAGTGGAACACGCCCATTTCCTGAGGAGTAATCAGGCACTGCTCCCTTTACACCAATTTCCCTCTTCCTGCTCTCCAATCATTGGTTGTTATTTTCTGCGACAGGAAGTTATAGACAGATATGGATGGCCACAACTTTGTGCTTCTGGGGCTTCAGTTAACAATCATACAAACTGACATGACGGAAGACGCTGCCACACATGTATGTGTGCATGTCTGTTTGTCCCAACACACACACACACACACACACACACGCACACACACACACACACACACACACACACACACGTACGGGGTTCAAATTTCCCAGCTCATCCATCATCTGCTTGAGCTAACATGTCTCAAATATGGCCATGTTGGCAGACCCTAATGCAATCTGTGGGCTACTAAAAGTTTATAAGTCAACAGTTTTTTTCTTCTTCCCATCTGCCCTAGTCTGCTTCCTTTCAGATCTAGTGATTTACATAGAAATGGAATGAAGATCCAGTCAGATAGAAGATTTATTTGATATGCTAAATGGATTGCATTGTATCTGGTAATGCAGTTTTGCTTGGGAAACTACATAGAAACATTAACGCGGCTTTAGAATATTACTGTTACTCAAAATACAAGCCTATATTCAATAGTATTGCTTTCAGGTATAGAAAAACCAGTATGTTGTACATGCCATTTATGGACAGATGCATTGTCAGCAGCAAACATAAGCACAGGGCTGTTTGCACTTGAGGCATCAAAGTCATGTGAGCTTGTTGCTTGCATCTGTAGACCTGTTTTCCTGATTCCACCTTTTGTTTGCACCCTTGACAAAGGATGTGGTTGATTTCAGCAGTGCTCTGTGAGGCGGCCTCTTTATAGCTGTGCTCCTTTTGCCTGTGTAAGCTAATACAATTTTTCAAAACCACAGAGTAACTGTTAGAGCTCTTGCTGTCTTGGCATTTGTTGCATCATGGTGTGACACTGAAGTATGAAGCAGCAATGAGCGTTGTTCAGTCCTGGTGTTCACAGCTTGTGCGACTTGCCGGAGATAAACTTGGTGTCAGAGAGGGAGAAGAGAGCAGAGAAAAGGAAAGAGAGAGGAAAAAAAAATCTAATTTTATAAGAAAAAGAAAGAGAGGAAATAAGAAAGAGAAAGGCTCCGTTATGTAAGTGACAATAATGCTGTAGTGATATCTTGGAGCATTTCCAGCTCCGTGGTGTTCACCTCCCCACACATTCACACACGCCCACCCACACAGACCCACTCAGTGGAAGGCTGGGGAGAGTAATGTCCCGTCGGACTGCAGGCTGTAACAACCACAATAAGCAGTTTCTGTGGCCAGCTGACCGCAGCCGAGGGAGCTGCAGGAACAGAGGAAATGCTGTCTGAAGAAGCGGACCATAAGCTGAAGCAGGCCTCTGTAATTAAGCAGTGATGGAATGTTTTAAATTTCTCTTCAAAATCTCTTCACCTCTTCTTTTCTGGGCTCTCTCATTTCATTACCTAATTTAGCCACAAGGGACATTAAAGTTTTATCCTATTCTCATTAGTCATATTCTAGCTATTATTTTCTCGTAATTCGCAGTTTTTCTTTTTTCCCCCCCACACGCAGTATGTTGTACTTCATGTGCTGTCTCCTTTAATTCTTCGTCTTTCTCATCATGTACTCGACAATGTTCTCCTTTCGTATAAGCAGACCTTTTCTTCCAGAGGTCAAGGAGGTGTGCGGGTCCTCGTTCTTTCAGTTTTTCTTCCTTAACTTGTACTCATGCCGCCTTTTATTCCCCGCTCACCTTGTGTGTTCCAGGTCAGGGAGCTGTCTCTTTTTCTCATTGTAACCTCATATGCTTGTCTAGTTCAAAGTGGCTCATAATAAATTAGGAGAATGTTATTCTATGACACTTTGTCAGCCTGGAAGAACTTAACATTACCCGCTCTGTGTTTGTCTGCTCATTGAAGTGCAACCTTAAATGACTCTGCCAACTTACAACTCAGGAAGCTTGTCCAGCGTCACCACCTGTTGACATTTCTCTGCCTTTATCACTTTCAGGCCTGAAATGAGCATTTGTGTTTACTATCTTATCCTGTTACTGACATTTACACTGTGGATGATCATGTTGTATTATTCAGAGCCTTGTCTGCTTTTATACAACATCATTGATACAATAAAAAGATACATCATGTTACCCAAGGCAGTAGTGATGAGGAAGTGCTCTTGTATCATAGACGCAACCCACTTTTTTACAACATAAGTGCAATCCTGAGTGCATGTGCACAAAGTTTTAATACAGAATTTTGAAAAAAAGATGATACATGAAAATATCTCTACTGCATTCACACAATAAGTGCATTACTGAAGTTATACCATGAAAACTTACCACCGCTGAAAAGATGAGCTGCGTCCACATTACTAAAATGATGTAATTAGTTGTTAGTTTGGTTGGAGTCAGTTCAACCTATGGTTTGGTGAGTAAAGTTGCAGTAGTGTTTTTGTCAAGATGCATGTAAATGTCTCTATTACAGTCTCTGCTGGCTGTATGGCAACCTCACAGTAACGTCATAAAAATAGTCCGGCACGTAACCGTCCGTAACACAGCAACATGGCGTTTTTACACTTCGGTTTTAGGTCTGGATTAAACAAACAAGATGTATTGTGGTAATTCATCAGCTTTAGAGGCAGGCAGGTTTTGTTAATTTTGGAAAGAGCCAGGTTTGGTGTTTCACCCTGTCTCCAGTCTTTGTGCTAAGCTAAGCAGCTGCTGGCTGTTGCCTCTTATTTATCCTACAGACACAACAGTGGTATCCGTCTTCTTGTCTTAACACTGGCCAAGAATGCGAATGAGTGTATTTTGCAGTATGTCTAACTTATTACTTTTACTGTGATGTATGAAGCAGAAGCACTGTTGCTATGGTTACCTGGAGTTTAGTATACCTACTGGACGGATATACTGGACCTCTGATTGAGGTGCTCAGTTACAGGATAGAGTTATAACAGACACCTGTCGACCAATCAGAAGAAAGTATTTTCTCTGGTGAAGGTATACAGTAAATGTATCTGTGTTTTGAGGAAAAAGAAGTGAGTCCGTGCTTCAGATCTGTGTGATTGACTTATGTAGTGTGACTTTTCATCGCAAGGTGTCAAGTACTGCTAGAAAATGTAAATTCACTGACTTGTTCAATCAGGCTTATCTTTCTTCTATTTACAGCAAGCTGTCACATACAGTGCCAACATTTAGTGCCTTCAGGGCATAGGGAGTGGGGAGAGACACAGTGACACTTGGAGACACGCACTCGCTCTTACTCCGTGTGTGTGTGTGTGTGTGTGTGTGTGTGTGGTCAATTGACGACAAGGATGCTAAGTGAAAATCTGAATGGCACATCCTGTAATTTCAATGTAAGTGTTGACAGCAGGCCACCTCTACTTTGGATAAACTCTAGACCCTATTATTTACACATGGTAAATAAATGCTAACAAGGTCCCGTCACTGTTTGAGTTTCAGTGTCTGGAGAGTATAAGACACAATAAACCTTTCAAGGACATCCAAAATAGCTTTGCAACAAATGCAGCTCTTATTTCCTGTACACAGTAATTTTTCAAATGACCACTTTTCAAGCTCAATATCTGACACCTCATATGTGTAACTACACGCTTGTTTGTGGTTATTCAGTCCTAACCACAACAACCACAGTGAAGCAGTGAAATAAGTCTGCATATGTGAACGGGATGTACCTTTAAGGTCACTAACTCCAAAAACAGAGGATTTATGTTGCCCTTGAATTAGAGTTGAGAGGAGATATTATTGGTGAGCATGAAGCTCTATGATTAGAACAGTCATTATTTTACATGCTGTACCTGGGATAATATGTTGTGGATTAATTTTTAATAAAATGAATCCGTTCCTCATTTAGTGAACTGTCCTCTTTAACCTCACATGGAGCTTGAAGCCCTCCAGCTTTCCAGCTTCTTAGTGACTTTGGAAAGTTGTCCAAAAGGTTTTACTCCTTTTTTAATTGTGCAGTTGTAGCTTAATGCATATCTACTGCAGTGCTTACACTCGGTTTGATAAAGGTTGTGACATGAATCAGGCTGTCTGCCACCACGCCCAGTAATCTCCTATGATTATTTATAGCCTCTGCAATGCTAGACCTCCAGGGAGGATGGAGAGGTTTAAACCATTGTGTAACGGTGGGTATGCCTTCTTTGTAGAGGGGTGTTAAGTGTGTGCGTGCATCTATGTTTTTCTATCTGTGTATGTGTGTATACGATCTGTTCAATTCCGGCTTGGTTTCAAAATTTTCATTCTACAAGTTCAGACTATAAACCACTGAAAAAATTAGTTTGTTTAGAAATACAAGGATCACCAGAATAACATTTGCAGTTGTCTTGTGCAGAGCAGTTAAAGGTTGGTTTATGCTGTTGTCTGGCTCACTGTTCTCATGGGTGGGAAAGCCTCATCTCTCAAGGTGGCGAGGGTTATACACCCTGGACAAACTCTTACTTACAGCACACATAAAAGCAGACTGCACACACACACACGCACACACACACACACACACACACACCCACCCCTCTACACTCCTGAGGAATCCTCATATACAGTGCACTCTGGAGAAGGACGCAGTATGAACTAGCATCAAAGGCCTACAGTTACAGAGAGCATGGTCAATATAGAGAGTCAAGGAGATGAAGAGAATAGACATCTGACTGTAATATTACAGATTCACGTGAGAAGTTTTCACCATGTATAAAGCTCTATTTCCTAATATAAACACTGGGATTTTAAAATTTACCATCATTAAATCCAAACCCATAGGCTATGCTTTCACGCCTGTGAGTTATTCTGCGTCCTGGCCTCAGCTGACAGAAATGAATTGTTTGCAGGCATTCTGGGGGCGTAGGAATAATGAAATCCCAGAATGCTGCCAATAAAAAACTATTTTTCTCTGAAATGGTGTCACAGTGTTTTCTATTTATTAGCCAGTTCTGTCATTGGGTATAATTTATATCCCCGAGCAATACCAGCAACTGCAGGGACATTATTAGAGATCGATGAATTCGGCTCCATCTTGAGGTATAACTCAGCTGGAAAAGATCTACTACGTACCGAGCACCGACAGTGCTGCCTGTGAAGATAGAGAGAAGATGCGAGCGCGTATCAGGCTTCCCCTGTGTTATTCAAATTTGCTCCATTATATCAATCGTGGGGGGTAAGTTTCCATTAGGATGCAGCTAGTGTTAATGAGTAATGTATGCATGTTTTTTCACAGGAATTCTGTCCATTATTCAGGTACATTAAAATCAAGAGGCGCAGCAGTTGTTCCACACATGCTGTTCGAAAGCCCAGCCACAGTTAGGGGGCCTCTTTGCTGGGTCTGTAGTTCTTGATAGTCCTACTGTGGTTTGCTTATTATGCTAGATCTTTTTACATTATAGTTGTGGCAGTTAAATGTGAAAACACTGTGTTTTTCCTAGGAAATCTCGCACACAAGCATATACTGTATTTTTGAATTACAGTTGTAGACACACACATCCATATAAATCAGTTCCTGGTTTTTCTATGCGATGCTTGCTGCTCCATTGTTCTTTTAAGAGAGAGGCTGTAGCTCTGACACTACTATTTTCTTCAGTGAGTCCTCCAGATTTTGCTCCTCTGCACAATAGATGAATTAGCACATACAGCCTTTCTTGTGTGGCTGTTCTAAAAGAGTGGTCCCCCTAATTTCAACCTCTTCCTGTCAAATGTAATTGGGGAGCTGCGAGAGTTGATGAGGTGCCTTTAGTCTGTTTGCCCCTGAGTGCTTATTGTCTGACCTCACAATTGCAGGTTGTGGGCCCAATTTCAGCCTCAAGACACTGTCTAGAGGCTGAAGTGTGTTGTTAGTGTTTTGTGCTTTTGAGACCAACGTTTTATTGTCTCTTGCAAATCCACAAAACGTGCCTAAAGCATTGAATTCATTTTTCTGTCTTTCAGTCTGTACCCTCATTATCTCACTCTCATTTTTGTGTCTCCTTTATCCTCCCCCGTATTAAACCATGTCATTTATCCATAAGTAGGGTGGTGTTTGCCTCTTCTCACAGTACAATGGCCTTGAGCCTCTGATTAACTCAGTGATACTTGAAAACTGGCTGCCACTGAAAATGTTCCTGAGCTGTAATTGCACTAAGCAGACACAAGCTGACTAATGAGATGGGCAGATAAATGAGAAGGCCCCAGCTGACGTCCTGTTGCTTATCTGTCTCCCACCCCAGCACTTTATCAATAGCAACTCAGAAGTGAACACGGTGCCTCAGAGGAGTGTGATCCTAATTAAAAGTCTGGTAATAGCAAAATACAAAAGGACAATAAATGTCAATTCCAGCGTTATTGCTTAACATTCAAACATAAACTCCTCTAGGGTTTTGTTAGAGGGAATGCAATAAAATATAATAATACATGAATGTGGTGTAAAAAACATATATGTGTGATTAGAACACATATTAATGAAATTTTAGTACACCTTTGGTAAGTCAATATAATGATCAGAAGCCTCTAACCTAATAAACATAATACACACAACACAATAAAATTAAATCACAATCGATACCCTCTGACAATGACCCAGGTCAAAATTGAACACCATTAAAATAGTGTGTTCGCCCTCTGCTACGACAGTTAAAATGTTAGCTGCAGGGGGCTTTTTCACCGGTCAGTGTGGTATTGATGTCCTGGTTTTGACCTTTATGGTAAAATTCGCTTTAGAAAAGAAATTTTATAGTGCCATTTTCAAACTGTCTTTTTCTGCCACATAAGTGTGTCTTGATACAGAGATGTCCCTTTATGTCACTGTGTTAAGGTGTCACCCGTTATGGAAGAGTTTAAATGTCAGTGCGTGGTGGTGAATTATTGATGGAGATAAAAACTGATTCTTTTATCATCAAGACAAGGGAGATGTTCACATTTGTCAATAGATGGCTAAAATAAAAAACACAAAAAAAACACAATGACTGTGTCCTCACGTACTGTATATGCTTTAAGGGCTGTTTTCATCCCTTCAAAATGTCAAGTTGACTCCTTTACAAAAGCTTCTTCTTGGAGCTGGGTTTAGAGGTGTTTGGAAGTCAGCCAGCCATAATTGTGCTAAACAAATGTTTGGAAAAAAAAAAACTGAGCTCTCTAAGGCCATGCAGTGTCATGCACACTATACAAAATAATTTCTATCAATCTTGAAAGAGCGAATTAATGTTGGTTAAAAATCTTTCTGGTTTAGTTTTGTAATATAATGTTTGAACTGGAGGAAACTGTAAGTCAGGATTCATATCTGTTATCTTTTGTTATCTATTGGTGACAATATGGCAGTGCATGTCCTTGTGGAGAACCGCCCTCCCACATTGGTGTTAGGGATGTCATGATGCCGGACGTCTCATAGTCGGTAACAATACCAATGAAAATTCCACGATTCTTGAAATAAACTAAATTTGATACCACTGCTGCACAGTGTGTGGTAACAATCTGTGAGTGTGTGTGTAGAGCAGCGGTCCCCAAACTTTTTTCAGTGGGGGCCACATCAACTTTCCTTTCTGAGATGGGGGGCCGAGGTTAGTCTATAACAGGAAATGATATGGGCCAGGGTGACAACCAGTATTATTGTGGAGATTACAATGATAATTTGTTGTAGCTGCCCTTCGTTTGGCTTTGGCACCACCTGTTGATTTGCAAAAAAAAGTAATAAAAAGTCTTCACATGTGTTTATTTGAAGTACCACAGATACTCCATTTATTTTATAGAAAATAACAACNTCAATTCCAGCGTTATTGCTTAACATTCAAACATAAACTCCTCTAGGGTTTTGTTAGAGGGAATGCAATAAAATATAATAATACATGAATGTGGTGTAAAAAACATATATGTGTGATTAGAACACATATTAATGAAATTTTAGTACACCTTTGGTAAGTCAATACAATGATCAGAAGCCTCTAACCTAATAAACATAATACACACAACACAATAAAATTAAATCACAATCGATACCCTCTGACAATGACCCAGGTCAAAATTGAACACCATTAGAATAGTGTGTTCGCCCTCTGCTACGACAGTTAAAATGTTAGCTGCAGGGGGCTTTTTCACCGGTCAGTGTGGTATTGATGTCCTGGTTTTGACCTTTATGGTAAAATTCGCTTTAGAAAAGAAATTTTATAGTGCCATTTTCAAACTGTCTTTTTCTGCCACATAAGTGTGTCTTGATACAGAGATGTCCCTTTATGTCACTGTGTTAAGGTGTCACCCGTTATGGAAGAGTTTAAATGTCAGTGCGTGGTGGTGAATTATTGATGGAGATAAAAACTGATTCTTTTATCATCAAGACAAGGGAGATGTTCACATTTGTCAATAGATGGCTAAAATAAAAAACACAAAAAAAACACAATGACTGTGTCCTCACGTACTGTATATGCTTTAAGGGCTGTTTTCATCCCTTCAAAATGTCAAGTTGACTCCTTTACAAAAGCTTCTTCTTGGAGCTGGGTTTAGAGGTGTTTGGAAGTCAGCCAGCCATAATTGTGCTAAACAAATGTTTGGAAAAAAAAAAAAACTGAGCTCTCTAAGGCCATGCAGTGTCATGCACACTATACAAAATGATTTCTATCAATCTTGAAAGAGCGAATTAATGTTGGTTGAAAATCTTTCTGGTTTAGTTTTGTAACATAATGTTTGAACTGGAGGAAACTGTAAGTCAGGATTCAGTTTTTCCCTTTGTCAGGAGAAAGGCATTGATTTCGGGTAGCAGGTCGTAAAAACGCTTCAAAACTCTGCCCCGGCTTAACCAGCGGACTTCAGTGTGGTAAAGCACGTCTCCGTGGGCTGATTCTAGCTCGGAGAGAAAGGCTTGGAACTGCCTGTGTTTAAGTCCGTTTGCTCTGATGAAGTTTATGCAGGACACAACCACCTTCATGACAGATTCCCACCTCAGAACTTTGCAGCTTGACGCTGGCTCGGTCACGATCAAAGTCACGTCAGAATATACCATTGTGTGAGGAGGTGAAGATGAGCCACTATTAACTATAAATAGCTCATAACTATGGTCAATTTTAATTAGAATGACAACCTCTAAGTACGGATATGTTATGATGTTATGATAGGAAAATGCAATTAAATAAAAATTGGTTGATGTTTAGAGGGATTGTCTGGGATCGTTAAGTGGGCCGCTCCAATTGCTTTGGTGGGCCGGATGTGGCCCGCGGGCCGTAGTTTGGGGACCCCTGGTGTAGAGGGTGGTCTGCCCAAAGCATAGGGCTGCTAAGTTATTGTGCAGTTATTTGTCATTTTTACACTCTTAAAGTTGTATTTTCTGTAAAAACTAGAGTAGAAATGGCTTTTGGTCAATAAATACATTGTTTAACAGCAAATGGAAATGTCAGTGCTCGCCTCCCTGGAGTGTGTTTGCCTTGTCCTGCAGAGAGTTTACAGGCTGTGCTTTGGATTAGCTCTGCCTTTTCAAAATCCCATTAAGACTCTACCCTATCAGTGACTTTAAATCTCAGCCACTGTAAGCTTGCTTGTAAGTTTGCTGATTATAGACTGAATACAGTATGTAGTTCATGACCGTCGGCAAATCATTTCTTGAAAACCAGTAACCTGTTGATTCCAATGCCATTAACGATTAACATTTGGTGCAGCGAAGTTGCAGTTTTCTATGTATGCGAAATGTTGTGCATCCATCTGTATATTTTTCTTCATCATTTTAATTGGCTTTAAGTGTTTGAATGCTTGAATTCTTGGTGCAGATTTAGTACAGAGTTACAACACCTGTGACAATAAACTTAGACTTCTATGGTCAAAGATCCTATAAGGGTTGAATGTTATGGTTACAATGCAAGCTTGTATAATGTACAGTATGTGCAAATTATTTTGCGGTATAAGGATCTCTGTTCGGGGATCAGTACTGTCAGTACAAAAAGATCTGTATGCATAGCAAATGTAAGACCCTGTGTGTATGCTGTGGAAAAGCTGTCCAAATAAAAGCCAGCTGTATCTCCCCTTGTGCTTGCCTGGAACTTGAAACAGGAAGCTGGGCTCAGCCCTCTGAGCCGGCTGGGAGGAGGAGGGCAACAAGGTTGGTATGAGATCCTCCCCTGGAGAAACATTGCAGCAGCTTGTGTTCAAAAAGGCATTGTTTCATCTGCTACAGGTCTGTAGTTAAATGGAGAAATAAAAGTCATTTCGACTTTTTCAGCTAAGTTGAATGAAACATGGCTCCTCGAGAAGAGGTTTTCACTGATAAGAAATCAGGATGAAAGAGAAAATGCTTTTCCGGAGTGGGAGGGACTGCCTGTTTTTTTTTTTTTTGTTTTTTTTTTGCATCAATGGGCAAAGGATTAGTGTGCGTATATGTGGGCAAATGTAGAAGTGTGTGAGGTCATTGCTCAGAGGCCCATGTGGCACAGTACAGAATAGTGCCCAGGATCAAGATAAAGTCGCCCTCATCTAGAGTGATTTAACAGTACATTACTTTCCTTGACATGCAGAGTTATGTTATCCTGAATGAATGAAGGAAGAAAGGTCAGGAGTTATTATCTGGATACACCAGCACCAAGTGATATTACATAGTTAAACTGTTTATTATTTATTTATTTATTTATTTATTACCAGAAAAAGGCACAGCAGAAAAAGAGACCTTGTAACCCCAATTTAAGAGGTGCTTATGTGCATTACTTGGAGCATAAGATATTCCAAATGCATACTGATAATGATTTGCTGCAGCCCAACGATTGATCCCCGGAACGTATTCAAATTTGATCCAAACACTCAAAAAGATTTTTTATTAATCAGATTGTTGGTGTGTCCCCAAACTGTCATATAGACTGGAAAAATGTCTTCCATATGTAATACTAGCTCTGTCATGGCAAACGTCAGCCTGCGTTAGTATATTAGCACTTATGGAGCTGGTTCGCGCAACTCTGGCTCAGGACCTCCATGACAATGCTTGTCATACAGCACAGCCCAACACAACAGTGTAACAAGTTATCCTGGAAGTCTGCCTTTTCTTGTTCCTCGACCCCCGTCAGGATCCAGTCCATCAGCTGGTCTCTGGCGCTCCGGGCTTCTTCTGAGCGGCTCATTTTTCCATCATGATGGTGTAAGTATATACAGGAACGCAAATACAGTTCCTCCAGAATTGATGAGCGAACACACAGAAGCAGTTTGTTCCAGTGAGTAAAAAATACCAGCTTTATGGTCACATTCCTCCAGTGTTAGGGTTGGATGCTTCTGCTGGCAAAGTTTCTCCGCTTCACCATTGTCTCTCCGTGTCAAAGCAACGCAGGCCCGTCTCCCTCCAAGATGACAGCCTGTCATGGCAGGTGAGGTGTTGTGACAGCCTGAGAATGCAGTGCTGTTATATGCAGCCTCCCCTGAAATGTTGAATATGCGGCAGCTTCCCAGCAGCGCAGCCCCTCTCCCCAGGAGCCTAACACCCTCAATCTCAACTTTTCAACATTTCAGAAACACAGTGTTTTCAAAGGAAATACAAAATAAAAGTCTTCTGTTTGAGTGGATGAATATTGTCGTGCACAGCAAATGACTTTCTACACAGATTTACAAAAATCTGTTGGTTTGAAATAAGATGCTATAAATTGCATAACCACATTTTTGCTCACAAGTTTTATTTGGAAAATGGAAATGCAGCTTTTTTGGTCTCAGTGATTCATTAATTAATATCATTGGTGTTCCAGCCTGTCTCTTTTGGAGCCCAGAACTGTTTTCAATCTATTCTATTTTTGCTCCACATGACTGAGTTGTGCCGTTACACAATGTCCTCGGAGATGTTCCCTGTACGCAATGTCCATAGGCACAGAAGCTGAAGTGGAGACAGTGTGAGAGCAGGCACAAAGGCAGGTCAGGTTAATCCACTGATGTGCTTGAATGGAAGTGTTGAGTCGTTGCAGAAGAGAACTGCCTCGTCCAGCCACGATCTTCCACACAGGCTAACTGGAAATTTCTCTCTGGCTCACAGAGCTTGTCCATGTGGGAGAAAAGAAATGTTCACACCCAGTGGGCCTGTGTCCTTTTCGAGTGCTGTCTTGAACCCGTTCACACTACGGAGCAGATCAGTGCTGACTGCCGAGCAGGAGTTTCCCACTTTGTTCTCCACAGTCCTGCACGGTGGGAAGGGTTTATGATCTGCTTTAAAGTGACTTCAACTTCTGCCTGTAAGATGGAAATGTACGCGTTGTTTTCTCTTAAATGTTATGACCATGACATGTATTGACTGCTTGGACCTTACTTGTTCAGGAAAAAGAATTCATTCGTCCATGGTAGTATTGATCATATCGGTCTCCTGTGTACCAGAGGAGTCAAGCATTTAAAGTCTCAAGGCTCATCCTTGTATCCATCAATGATCAGACTTGTTTGTCTTTCTCTGTGTTTAGCTGTAAATGTAACTCTTAACCAGGTATCACACACACAAACACACAAAACTGAGGAGAGATCAGCGACGGTGGCTCGTCTGGATCAGTCAGTGGTGTTGTTCTGAGAGCATATGAGCTATTTGCCTTTAAATGCCAATGACGAAGAGCTATAGAGGCTGCAACCTTGAACAGTCATGTTATTCCATCAGTAAGATGCTGCTGTGAGTGTACAGCTTAATACCAGTCCACTGTTGTGTGCAACCGTTCAGTTCTGCAGCTCAATAGTTCACTCTTCATTTTAGAGGCTATACTGGAGTTACGTGCGTCCCAATCTTTCACCACAGTTTACTTTAAAGTTGTAATTGTGTCTCAGTGGAAATGAAAACACCAACCACCCCTGTTATACATTGATTTTTATATACCTAGGTGCTCGCAAGTCGAGTTGTGCATATTTGCCAAGTGGTTGTTATGCGTCTGATGTCGTTGATCTTCATTATCTGTTGATTTGATTCTTGGTGAAGCCATTAGCGGCTATTGAGTCATTTATTTTAAAGCCTCAAGTAGCTCTTCCTGCAGCTCTTCAAAACAAGTCAGCCATGTGTGAAAAGGCTTTCTTTACCTCAAAGGAGTCAGTCAGGCATTTATTAAGGGCTGCTTCACAGATCAGCAACATCTTAAGGAGAATCCCAAATATGTTTTACACACACACACACACACACACACACACCCACACACACACACACGTGTGCGCAAATGCACACACATGCACACACTATCACCCAAACGCGTCACAAGCCATTTAGCATGCAAATTCAGTTCCATTAGACGAATGAACGTCCCACTGCATCCAAACCTGTGTGCTCAGTGAGGATCACTTACTTTAATCAACGGGATGGATAATTAATTAAAGACCTGGTCAGTAATTGCCTGCCATAATTGGGTTCTTCCTGTCCTGACATCAAGCAGTTTCCTAAACAATCATTGGCAACATTAATGATCAATAATCAATCATTAAATCATACAGAATATAAGCTGTTGTTTATCCTATTGATCTGCTGTTTCTGCAGCTAAAGAACATTTAATGTAGCAGTGACAAGCACAGTTGGAAACATACAGGGCACTTAGAGTAATTTCTAATACATTCTTGTAACAACAACAGGGCTGTAGCCTATAATTGATGATTAGAAACGATTAAAAAAAAGTGCTGCTCACAGTCTGGTCACTCTCTCTGGATCAGGGCTAATATTGCAAAGGAAGTGGAGCTGGGTGGTTGCAGGCTACAGACGCATATGTCAGTTTGGGTGCACTCACACCTCCAACATGTCACAAAAGGTATACAACGCCTTTGCTGTTCCTGGCATATGGTAAACCATTTACATTACCCACATCGTGGGCTGCGGTCACAGTTGCTCATGATGCACTTGGCACAGTTATACTGTATCAAGTGTATAGAAATTCTAGACCCTGAAAACATCAAACGGTTTCATGGGAACAATTATCAAACGAGCAGTGTTGCACCTGCTTTAGACGTTGTCAGTTAACTGTGTTATCCAGTTGCAAAGTCCTGTATGACCATCATTCTGAAAGGTGTTATCCATTTAATTTTTACTGATTTACTATGGCAGTGCTATGACAGCCCCTCACAAGTGCTGTGCCTCTGACTCTCTGCCATATTGTTCCTGCCCTACCTGTCACGCTGAGGTCTGCCGTTATGGTTGATTCTAATTGTTATACCTTCAAGGATTCCCCTTGAGTGGCCATTGTATAATTTGTATAGACAGCAGTCCATATCCTTCCATTACATGTCATACCTCTTGACTGCTCTCTCACACAAGTGCCCATTATATGTGCAGTGTGCATAAGTCTCCTTCTCACTATCCGCCAATTACCAGCAGAGAAAACGCCTATGCATTTTCTTTATAGACATCCCTTATACAATCAGTGACCTGTGTCTCCTGAGCTGAGCATTGATTAAGCCTTTTAAATGCCTGTAATCTTTGTTCTATTCAGGAGCTTTTGATAACAGATGGAACCTAATTGCCATTTTGAATACACAACCTGTAATAATATATCTCTAAGAGCAAAGAGACATTTATTTAGGATATTGGTTTTAATTGCTGCTAACCTTGTTTATAAATGCTCAAAAAGAGTGAGGGGAATTAATGCATGGGGAGGAAAATAGAAATATTTAATATTTAATAAGTATTTATGGATAAAAAAAAAAGAATATCTGTGAGTGTGTCCAAGACCAAAGCCGAACGTGGAATGACTCCGAGTTGGGGTATTTGAACTTTTACATCAAACTCAGCCCAGCTTCATTGCATATACATTGTGAATAACATGGGTAGTAAATGCAGCTTGAGCCCCATTTCAGTGAAAAGCTGATAGATGTTAACCAGATTATTTTTGGACATTGCCAGAAATTCTCCCAGTGTGTTGCAAAACATGTCCATGAGACTAAATGACTTGTTTGAATAGATCCAGAAATAATTGTGCCCTGTTGTGAGCTGATTCACTTCTGTTTTCACGGCCTCGTTTTCAGTATCATTAGTTTGCAGATAGTGATAAAGTTATGGCTTATGTTAATAAAGACAGGATCATTACTCAATAAATGGCCTGCATCTGTGTATATTTTGTTGTGTGTCTGTAAAGCTGGCTTAGTCAGTGTAAGTGCTGCAGCTCCCAGTGTCTTGTTTATTTTCTCTATCTCTGGAAGACAGAAGTTCATGCTCATAAATTATCAATGTTTTCTGGTGCTCCTAAAGGTTTATTTACAATAGTAATTGTATAAAACAGCCTCAGCCACATATGCGAGAGAAATAATTCTTATTTATACAGTCAGAAAATACCGATTGAACTTCCATCTATGGAGCGTAAAATGCGACTTTTTAAAAAAAAATTTATTTCTACATGCCCTGGGAGAATATTTACTATTGTCTGCCTTACTCAGACCATTTAGAGTGGCCCCATTCAGTTACATGCCCTCGGCTTTAATTCTCGCAGTGAGATAAGTACCTTAATTTCTTACGATAACCTATTCATGGCTTGTTTCCTTGGAAACAACCGCTTCTTTGCCCCGGTATGCCCATGGCTCCCTTAGCATTTAGTATTTCAAGGTGGGCACTCAAGTGCAATCCAAAATTACTGTTACGCTATGTCCCATTCTTCTCTTTTCTTCTCTTCTCTTCTCTCTTAATCTTTGAGTATGTGTGGTTGTGTGCCGTCAGTTCAGTCAGGGGCTGAAACTTCACCTCAGAGAAAACAAAGCTACTTGTCATCAGGACACTACCTGACAACTGTTTATGAGACGTTGCCCTTAAACAGTGAGTGTGTAGTGTAAATATCACTGGGAAACTGGGGCCGGTTTCATGATGCTCAGGTTTACAGTACAAGTGGTGGTGTTTAACGTCAACACACTTCATGACTGGAAAACAAGTGAACTGGGTTAAATGGCAAATACGGTGTGTCTATAGAAGCTCCCTGTAATGCCTCAGGCCGCTGACGAGAACAAACGGAGGTGTTTAAGGCTGACCTCTATTATCCGGTTCATGTGATACTGTTACCAGTGATCAACAGCCACCTCCATGCAAATTCCTGATGATCACATGACGTTCCTGACTCTAAAAGTTTGCTGAATGCTTCATTAAGAAATGTGCTGATTGTGTGTGCAGTTCATTGTGAGATACTGAGGGCTGTAAAGTATTTGCAGTTTGACAGGATTGTAAACACAACCAAAAGGGGAAGAACCTGTCTATGTGTAATTTAGCTGCATAACCTGATGTGTAGGTTGCTGTTAAAACAAGTCAGTCTCTAATTATAAACCAAACCCACATTACAATCATACTTTTAAAAATGAGCGCATGTTGTACATACCTACTAAATGTTTCTACAAAATGATTAACTGAAAGTGTTTTGTATGATATCTGATTTCTGAATAAGGCAGAGCAGAGGATTTCAGGATGCAATGTCTGATAATGACTGTGTTGAGCTCCTGCATACGCTGCAGTGTTTTTAACCTCCACATTAAAGATTGGGACAAGCTTTTTTATCAGGCAAAATGTTGGTGTAGTCACCAAATTACACAGCGTGGAGTGTGAGGACCATTATTGTGAAGTTTATGATAGTCCTCATGTCTGTGCCTGGTAGTGATACTCGGATTCGGTGGGACTCATAACAGGGAGGGAGGAGAATGTGATTGATACTTGATGAATGCAAGTCATGAAAGTAATTATCTCCACCCGAAAAGATTTACTTGTATTTTTTTGTTTGTATGTTCTGGCCTCCCTGATTTTGTGTTTGTGACATATGAACGGTCTCAACAAATCTCAAACTCTCTATCTTTAAACGCACAACAGACATAAACAAACACATAAATAAAACTTAGACATAACAGCACCCTCTGCCTTCTGTATTCTTGAATGTGAAAGACATTATACTGTAATTACTGAGGAGAAAACTGCCGCCAAGTAGCTTTAGGTTTAAAGCAAATTTAGTCGTTACAGGATTTTAGAGTGTTGCTTCACTTAATTAACTTATTTGCCAAAGATAATGAAGGCCTTAATGCAGACTCTTAAAGTACAAGGTTTATTGGTTGTCCAGCAATCACTGTTATTTAGTATTAAATAGATGTCACTGAAGAGACTTTAGTTTAATCAGTGTCCACAGTAGCTGCCACTAATCCACAGTAGCCCTCTCCACTTAAAAGGTGGAGATGTTGGAGCCTCGTCCAAGCAGGAATAAATCAAATCGCACAATAATGTCTCTGTTCATTTTTCATTTTACTCCATGATGTTACTTTAAATGATAAATGAGGCCCCTGTTAGGGATTGGCTATAGTTCATGTGTCAGTGATGCACAACATTGTCAGCCTTAATATCCAGACTTTTAACTTATGATGGTAGTAAATACAGCCATTGTGTGGAAAAGCTGTGTGGATGGTGTTGATGGGAAGGCATCACCTCGCTGCTGTTGACCTTTAACATCGCTTGATCATCATCACTGTAAATGCTGCCGAGGCTGTCGCTGCTGCAGGTTATAGTGTTAGTAGCAGTGTTAGTTTTTACAGTTATTTTTCGACTTGCACATTTTTCTGTCTTGAGTATTAAACCGTGAGAGTGAGAGAATATGTCAATGATCAGGTCTTTTCAAGATTTGGTTGTTGATTGTGGTGTCGACGTTTTGTTCAAAACTGTAAATTGTCTTGCCATACCATCTGTAACACCCGGTTTTAGTTTTTTTTTCAGACTTCTCATTGTTGCATAAAAATGTTACATACATTGACACATTTTGATAAGACAGGCATGTGTAACTCTATGAAAAACCTTAATCCAGGCCATTTACATCGTTTTCTCTTTGTCAGATCTAAATGGCCCCTTTTTAATGATTTTCCTCATTCACCTTTTCATGGCCGTGGAGTTATTGTTTGGTGACGGTGAGGAAAATGATTCGGGCATTCAAGTGGAGAAAAGAACCAGAGGGAATAATCAAAGCCCCGCCAGTCTGGGAGGAAAGGCTTTTGTCAAGGCCACCACTGGGCTGCAAGGCCTCTTGATAGTTACAGCTTTCTCTCCTACAATCCCTTTTGTTTTTGTGAGGTACCTTGGAAATAAATCTCTCTACCCGCAAACTGTTGAATAAAACCATCCCCTCTTTCTCATTTCCTGTCTGCATTCAAGAAATAAAAAACTTCAGGAAATTGCTCCTATAAACTTGTGACCTGGAAAAAATTTGGAAGAAATTGATTTGCCGGAGTGGAATAGGAGAACGCCTGAGCTTTGTTATCTTTTGAAAGAAAAGTCATTCTGTTTTGTGTTGTCGGGGAAAGCAATAAGTATTGATTTGAAAACCCTCATTACGCTCTCTCTTGCTGTATAATTAATCCTGTCCAGAGAGTAAGGAAATTATAAGGTCAGAGGCAGACATATATCTCCAGTTGCCTGAACAGACCTATTGGAAACACCTCAACTCAGCTGCTGTCCTCTCTCACTGGTGACTAATCTATTGTCAGAGGTAACACCTCTCATTTCTTGCAGGAACTGAGAGAATGTTTCACCTGCGCTTACATGAATCTATGAGCCTTAATTGCTCTTTATTAAATTATCAGTCTCCCAAAGTCCCTGTTTTAATCCAATAGCTGGTAATAGCAACAGCTTTTAATAGAAACTGACCACCTGACCCCGATGTCCTCTGTCAGCCTTATTATGATGCTTTACAAGCTCAGTAGCTTTCCTAATGATTTGCTAAGATAAATTTGCTGAATTAATAGACTCACCGCTGTTGAAATACACAGCACATTATCCTCTCACAGTGACGCAGTTACAGTGAAGCTTGATGCCTCCTAATGGAGATGTTCCTCAAAGATGGCATCAGAGGTGATGAATGTGTTGAACCACTGTAAGTGTTGCCCCAGAACAAGGCCGCTGGGACAACTGATCACAGGCAGCCGTGCTCTAATGAGAACAGCAGAAGACGATGAGCTTCGACCTCCTTCATCTTGGTTCCGCTGACCTCTTCCTTTATCTCCCTCCCATCGGTGCAGCTCGCGCTTACACCCTCTCACTCTTTGTCTCTCACATTCTCTCAACAAGCAAAGCCAATTCCATAAATCTCTGGAGGAACAGTTTCTGTGTTACAGAAAATAGTTGTCCCAGCCAGAAAACAATGGTTTAGGTATTTGGATTGACCACTTAATCCTGTGCAGCAGGTTTGTGTAAAGAGGCAGAAATTGGAGAAACAAAACAGATAAAGCTCATGAAGCATCAATGAAGTGCCAAAATGGAACAGACTCAAATTCAGTGCTGACTGTAATCAGTCGTGGCTATCTGCTGAATCTGTTTAGCACATATGTTTTGTATTTTCTGTGGGGTACAAATCAGAGCACTGAATGATTGGTCCAACATAGCCCTGCTTTCTACTGGTGAGCTGCTGTTGCATAGTGTTCCCACTTGTACCTTGTTTAATAAACTATTGTGAATACCCTGTTAGGCCTTTCACAGGTGAAATCCACTGCTGCAAAGGAGGCGATGCGCTAAGCACGCTCAGCAGCAGCTTTGTTTGGGAGAAATAATAGAAGAGTAAGGTCAAAGACAAGAACCAAGCAAACCGTACAGACTCTCCAACTCGTTCGGTATAGCAGCGCTCAGTGTAACATCCTGTTTATCCCTGTAGCCCCTTGGTCTTCAAAGACTGAACTGAAGAGACCCACACCACTATCAGATATGTACTCTAGGATTAATTATGGAGGTTATGAATCATTGAGATTTATGGCCTATGTGGTTTGTGGGTTGGCGGTGGTGTGAGTTATAGGTCATGGTTTCATGTTGGTTATTGACCGCGCTGACCCATCGCTCCTAGGAGGCATGATGGGATAGTATGGGTCGAGTTTTGGTCGTGCGATATGTCTGTATGTGGGGGTTGTATTGATCTGCCATTATTAAACTGCTTGTGAATACCAACATAATACCAACATGTTGGCTACCCTAACCCTTAGTGGTTTGTGCAGTGTATGCATAGATCTATAATTATCATATTCTCATATTGAATGGGGGTTTCTCGACTTGAATACATATCTAAACCATGGCATACATTAATGTTTTTTATTTCAAATTATTGATTGTATAATCATGGGTAGAAAACCTGACATGTGGCCACAGCTCTGCAGTTACTGAGTCCCTGACTTGTGAAATCTGGCCCGGAAAAGTGGATTATCTCCACAACAACACCCGCCACCATGATGTATTTCACTCCACCTGGAGCTTGTGTGTGATTATTTACAACTGCAGCCATGGTGTTGGAGATAAAGCGCATTTACGATCCAAAGAAAGAAAAAAAACATGTCTATTGATAATTGGCATTGGCTTAGTTGGTCCTGCCAAGTTCTTTAGAAGTGTCAAATATTCAGATACATCTCTTACAAACCATGTTAATCAAATATTCATGATGCACTCAGCCATGATGCTAATGTGGCTGATGCTCTGACAGCTTTGGTGCAAAACCCAAAAGGGCAAAATTCACCTACAGTATGTAACCGGTGTCTAGGGCGGAAATGCAAACAATTCTGCTGGTATTGACCCAAGCACTGTCTGTGACACTGTTTAATCGCGGTGTCTGCCACCCACATAGCAAACAACCCTCTACTGAGAAAATACAGTATGCACTGTAAGGTGTCTGCATGTTCTGATATATTTAATTACTCATTACCACAATTTCCAGTATTTTAAAACAAAAATGTACCGTAGTAAATGTATTACCCTGGGAAAAAAAACCCCCAACAAAACATTTTCATATGTTATTGTGTCGTTCCCAGAAGGGCTTGACGTTGCCATTTCCCTGCTGAACACTGATGTTTCTTACAGCTAATATTGTTTTACTATGCTGTGTGCTTCATCAAAAATGATATGAGAGTGAGTGACTATGCAGAATACCAACTATGCCCTTCTTACTCTAAACAAACGTGCTAAAGTGCTGCTACTGTTTGTGTCTGACCCCAGCGATACAAACGGTGCTGCTGGTCAGGTGCCAGAGGAAAAAATGGCACCGAAGTTGAAGACAGAAAGAAGTAAATTAACAGACGGTGCTTCAGCATCATTCGCCTAGTCGTTTGAACCTATTGCCCATTTGCTAAGTTTATAATACTCACTAAAAAATATGTATAAACCTTCTTGCATGCGAGCAGAATTGAATATATGGCAGATGCGTTTGTGATAGTGCACATTTTGAGGAGACAGAAACAATTCCCTGTGAGTTATGACTTATGCACAGTAAAGTGTCATATAAAGATGATTTATGAGCCACATTTCAGTGGAATTGAATAAAGTTTTATATGCAAAATATACAGGTACTACACATGTGCTATGCTGATGGGGTGTTACATTCATAAATAGCTGTCTTTATTCATGATTTTAGGGGAGGCAGCTCCTTGACAGGGCAGATGGTGGATGGATGTACCGGGTTTGACTCACGCCAAAACAACAGCGTTCAGAAGTCAAAAATAATAACCATAATCTTAAGAGCGGCACTGTCATTACTCGGTTTGTGTTGCATGTCTGAATCATAATCTAGACTTTTAGACTGAATGAGGACACAGAAACGGGTATTTAACTGGTAGGAATACATAATGCATGAACGGTCCAGGCGTTTGACGTAGTGAGGCAATAAGTTCAACGGTGACAAACATTCTCGAATCGTGTTTGATTTTTGATGACACCTCTGTCGGTGGGCGTTTATGCGACTTACGTTTCCCTGGATTTTCTGCTGAGGAAGTCTGTGAGAGACTTTTTGTTCCCCGTTCAGCCTTGGTGGCCCTCACAGCTCATCTTGAGCACTCACCTATTTGTGTTTTGGGTGGAGCTGTTTTGAGAGGGATGCAGCGGAATGACGAGAGGTGATCTGTAGGTGGATGCGTGCGCAAGAGTGAGAGACGCTGTGCACATCACTTTGCAGTAGTGAAAGTAGTAAAACTGAAAATCAAGCGTGGTCTCTGAAAATGCATCACATCATCGATGCAACACAAACCACTAATGGAGTCTGCACGGGGGTTACTCAGTGCTAAGTGAAGACTGTTGAAAACCACCAATTTAGATGCTCTCATCTCATGCCGCAAGTGTCGGCCTTGAAAACATTTAGTCCTAGGAAGAGGGGGAGGGATGCTTTGTCTCTCAAGAGGAGCAGAGAAAAAAAAACAAAAAAAAAACACTTACCTAGACACATCTATGATGAACAAGTCTGCCTGAACAAGTGAGGACAGAACAGGGAGAATTTATCGTTTTTTGTTAATTATGCCGTCCAGCTCACTCAATTAGCCCTCCTCACCCTGTCCCGTTTCTGGTGTCAGCCTGGTTCATGAGAGCCAGTAACAGGCGCCTTCCTCCACTATGAGTCGGCTGCTTGCTTGGCTGGAGACGAGAGTGCACTCATTGACCTGGCACTTAGACCGCAGTAGTATTCACGAGTATATAGGCCTGGATGCGTTCTATGTGGATACTTGCTCGGTAATTGTTTTTGCGGATCTGTCTGTCTGCATTGAGCAGGTTGCATGTGGATAGAAAAGCGTGAGCGCGTCTCTGTGTGTGTGCGGTGTCTGCCTTAGCTCCTGTCATGTCAGTGAGGAGGTGGCAGTGTACTGTGCAGTAAGAGCAGTCAGCCTGCAGGCAGGACTGGCCATCTGGACACATGATGAGGAGCCTGGCCCAGACATCAGTCATTTTTTTTTTTTCTCCAATCCCTCTCAGTGTTATCAGATTTCTGTCTCTTTCTGCTGTCTGTCTACATATCAATCAGCAATGATACACTGTATTTTAACCATGTCTCTCTTTCTCTCCTTTTTGTTCTCCATCTGTCTGTGTATTTCGTTCTCTCTGAATCTCTCTCTCTCTCTCTCTCTCTCTCTCTCTCTCTACCCTCCTCTCCTCTTTTCTCCCTGCAGTTTGCTGTTTTGTGGTCCACAAGAGGTGCCATGAATTTGTCACGTTCAGCTGCCCAGGGGCAGATAAGGGGCCCGACACAGATGTAAGTAACCAGTCACCTCTCACGTGTTTGTCAGTGAGAAGGTGCCTTTTCCTCTCATTAGACCGAAGTGGACACACAGCACAGACCTGCTCCTTTTTCACAGCTGTAAAGCTGCCATGTATTCTTGCTGTGTTATGAGGTAGTGGTCTGTGGCAGAGGAAGACTGAGTCTTGCTATTCCCCTGACAAACACCATACTACTGCAATTTCAGTTTGAACAATGTCGGTTTGAAATGATAAAATCAGACCTCTGACAAGATGCATAATATCGATTCCAGCAAATTTACTCATAAAAAAAGAAAAAAATATAACTGAGAATAATAATGACAGCTTTGTGTCTCTGTTTCAATAATCTCAAGAGAAGAGTTCTATAATCTTTTACTTGGGTAGAAGAAAGAAGGCCATTCACATGTTAAACTCTTGATATGTGATTGAACCACAGCAGCAGCAGCAGGTGGTTAATTCAGTTCATTCGATGTCAGTGTTCCAGTTGAGTCACTGGCCGCCAGCTTTAGGAAAAATAGTTTAAATATTCCACCCAGTGAGTCTCTGTCCCCATCCCCAAGATGAACTTTAGATTGTTTTCTTCCTGTAATAAAACTTCCTGCCATCCAAGTCAGTCGTTTTTCCTCCAAACCATGATAGTGACTTCACAACATACTGACAGTGACTTTCATCCCTGACAGGGTCATGGAGTTCATGGTATAACTCTAAATAATAATTCTAATTCATCAGGACTGAGTTCAGACAAAAGCCGATTGGCAGATTACTGTGCCATTAGCAATGACCTTATCTGGCCCAGAGACAGATGGGAAATGTTGGGTTGGTGGCCAAAACTAACACACCTACATCTGTCTGGGCCAGGCCAATAGGTGCTACACTGAGTGAGCAGCTGGTTTCCTGCAAGATTGCAGGTTGATTTTTTTTTTTTTTTTTTTTAACAGTAGTCCAAATTTACTGAGCAGCGTTAGTTTTCTGCAGGATAATTTAATCAGCACATTGACCTTAAAAAAGGGATTTAGCAATAATGGAGTTTTCTGTTACAAAATTTAAATGTATTAGAAAGGATTTCTTTAATTGGACCATCAAAATCGTTTTAGATGCTTGATAAATATCAGCTCATGTGTGACACGGTCACTGAGGTCTCCCATTCGCCTCTTCATTGGCTGCTAGTACCAACTATGTGCCATCAGCTGCTTCTTGCCTGCTTGATAAGTGTGAAACTCCATTTAAATGCCTACTTGCCTGCTGGGCATGCATAGCCTCTCAGCATTATAGCAGCACAGCCTGGCCTATGTAACTGGAGATATGTCAGTGTGTCATTCAAGATCATCAACCCAGACTCTTTAAATAGAGCACGCCACGGATGACACGGAAGCCGTAACAGCAGAAAATAGTCTGAGCAGGGGGGATTCTGGGGCTCAGAGTAGTGAAGGAACATCAGGTTTATCATTAACCAGACAGTTGACTTTTAATGACCTTTGACATCTGCGTGCTGCAGTGATCCCAGTCTCCTAATTTTGTTTTGCACAAAATGTATGAAAACACTGTTGTTAATTAATTTACCAGAATCTCTGCATTCATTCATGTGTAATACTTTAAAAAGGTATATCATTTAAAATTTAACGATTTAGTTCCACTTTTTTTCCAATTGAGGTTATGTTCTTTTAATGTTGCTATAGTCAAGCAGACCTTTAATGCCACTTGCTACTGCCACACTTGGATATATTGATGATGTGTTATATCCTGTGTTCTTATCTGATACTCTTAAAAGTGCTTAATAAGAACTAATGTGTAGAAATCCAATTCATCTTGAGCAGACTTGACTTGGAGCAAAAGAGGGTTCAATTATTCCCCGGCCTTTGTTCATGCAGACGCTCTTCTGGGTTTTATGACTCTATAATTCAACAACTCCTGTGACCACATGGCCGCGAACCACCAATCAAATTTCTGTCCTTTAAAAATGCATGAGTATGTTATCTCCTCCCATTTCAAAATATTTGAAGCTTCCTTTTAATATACATTTCAACAGTACTTAGCAGTACTGTTGCCAGGGGCAACCACACTTATTACATGGCATGCTGCCTCCCGGGCGTGCAATTCAGGAAGGCAATAACTCCCATGGCCAGCAAATATCCTGAAGATCTGCAGTATCTAGGCTACCTGCATTTTATGACTCATGTCTGTGTTTTATAACTCCCCTACTGGAGGAAACAAAGTATGCACAAAGATGCCAACAAGAGCCACTAGATCTTTTCAGTTCCTGTCTTGGTCTTGGTTTTTCCATGTACATTCTGTCCTCAGAGCTACAGCCTCGGGGTGTTGTTTCAAGGGCAGGATAGGCTGCAGATATGCACATTACTTGCACATGAGAGATTTAGACTGTGGGTGCCGTCTTTGTGGAGAGAGCCAACGCTGGCTTCCTCCACCAGTTTCAGAGCGATTGAAGCGGATGTCTGTCGGGTCACAGGCTTGCTGCTCAAAATACGAAAATACTGCTTCTCATTGAAATTGTCATGTGAACCTGTAAAAAAAAAAAAAAGGTACAGGTAAAATGAGTGCATGCAGTTAATATAACTAGTTATATGCTGTGTCTTCTGGAGTAACACAACAGTTCATTTTCAAGGCAAACAGAATAACACAGTGTAGTGAAGTATACATTTAAATTGAAGGAAATGCTGGAATTTTGTTATAAAAATTCTTGAGATTAAATACTGGGGTTTTTTTTGGTTTCTTTAGACTTTTAGAACAATTACTTAATTACTGTGTTAATGGAATTGCATGTGAAGCTATGCTAGTTTAGTAAATTTGGCCTCAAGGGGATCATTTGTAGCAATCTGTAATAGTATCACTTGTAATCACATTCCATCAGTTAGTCTGATTAAACCACTTAATTTGACAAAATGTTTTTGTTCGACTGCCAGGTATAATGTTACCAGCAGCGTGAGTGAGTTCAATGCTTTACAGGACGAGCCCATCAATAATGCAAGAGCTTCCCGTTTCACTACAGGGGCTCAGCAGATGAAACTGAGAGGTCTGATGTGCTTGCGTTTGTAGGAGCGTGTGGCTGCTGCATCATTGATGTCCACTTAACGAGTGCACCACATATGACCCGGGGCAAATCGGCAAGTCTTTTTGCACTGATTTCCCCTCTGCTTACGTACACACACACACACACACGCATACACACAAACGTACACACACACACACTCAGACAGTCACCCCTATCCCCTCGAGGCTGTTCAGTGCACGGATAGCTGTTGCAGAGTAACAGAGTTAAGCAGCAACTAAGCGCCCTTTTTGTATCCTCTGCTTGGAAACAGACAGAGCTGACCTGAGGGTGACATGGCAGCATGGCAGAGCTCAAACAGACACACATTTTGAATGGCTATACTGCATACAATACGCAGGTACTCCACAATATCCACCAGCAAAATGGTATCAGAGACACAGCCTCAAATCAGTTAAAGGGAAGGAAATCATAAAGTATAATCAGGACCTCAGTTCTATCTGAGAGAAATCTAATTTGTAATATTAATGAGTAATGCTGTAGGCAGGAGTGATCTAATATTTAAAAGGGCAAATCACAGAGGAGGAGATGGTTTGGGCAGACTCCAGCAGGTCTGGGAAAAATAGGTGTTCTGGTGACAAGGCTTGGGACACACACTGTCTCATTACAGGGACTTTGCTTGGGAATTGAAAACAGGATTAAACTGGAGTGGAGCTAAATTACATCATCAGCGCCACAGGCATCTTCGGTTGTCACTGGCGCTGGAGCCTTTCGCCTGTATTTTTAGTCCATTTCCTTCTAGCGATGGTGCTGTCCATCTCATTTGAACAGGCCTGTTCTGGCCTGCGAGTTGTCTAAAAACACCTTGTCATGGTGTTCACCATTTCACCGTTCAGCCAGGGAGTGGTGCAAAGAAGTGAATCCAGGAGCAAATTCACAGAACAGCTTTTGTGAGTGACAGAGTTCCCAGCAAGAGGATTCTGCTTGTGCTGATGTGGCATCATCCGCTAACATCAGTTTGCCAGTATCAATCACCACGTGACTTTTTGTATTGTCAGTCAACAATACAGTTAAGTGGCCGCTGGCAAGCTGCTTCATTTCGCTATTGAACCATATTGCAGATGTGCGTTTATACTTCTGTTGTAGTTTGAAGGAATGTTTAAACTTCTAAAAGAAATCTTTTCGAAAGCTTCCCTTTTCTTTCTAGAAAGCTTTCAGACTTAAAGCCAGTGAAGAATAGGGGAATAAGTCTTGCCTCATGTTTTTAAGAGGAAGAAAGGAAAGCTTTTTAGTGCCTGGACCCCAAAAATAAAACAGTGCCTATACAGACCACACATCAGGAGGGCGAAACCTGCTGCTGAAATGAAAAAAATAAATGTTTGTAAAGAAATATACCCAAAGACCTAGCAGTGCTCTCTGTATGACCTCTTTTACTGTGTAGTAATATTCGACGTTTGACTGAATGCAAATATAGCCAGTTATGACAGTGTGATGTAATCGCCTCTGTGCCAGTGTCCACATAAGTCAGCCTCCCACCCCTTACTGAGCCGAATCCCAGCGCATGCTTTTAGCCCACGCCCCCATGCAAGCCTAGGTGCAAACCCATACTTCCAAGGAAACATGGACCCAAAGAAACTTGATGCTGCATATTTGTGCTTAGTGGACTGATTTTATTTTGGTGTGAGTGCTGACATATCCTGCAGGGCCCTGTCACACTACACTGTTTTAACTAAATGAGATCATTGTAGACTCAAACATGGCTAAAAGCACACAAGACATTCACATAAAATCACACCGCGATAAGTGCCAGATAGGATTATGTCTATGGCTGGTAACTGCAGAACGGGCACACGAGAGGAGACCCGTAACAGCTACTCATGTCCTTGCACAGGGAATAAGAGAATGTGTTCTGCTAATGTAGTGTGTCTAATGCAGCTTGGCCTCTTTCACCAAGCTGTATTCATTGTCTGAGGTGAGCCACCCCCCGTGTGATGTGTTTGGAGATGTTGCTTCGGGTTTGTCAGCTTAACTCTGTATTAACACCAGTTGCACAGAGAGCACATTAGATGATAAATCAAGAAAAAGAAAAAAAGGTAAAAAATGTGAGCCATTACTGTTTTTACGGTCTACTGATGGACTGGAGAACAAACAAGAAGGGCAGAGGTTGGGATTGAGGAGGAGTAGGAGGAGAAGGAAATGGAAAGGAGATATCTTTTCCAGATAATAAAGAAGAAGGGACAAGATGAAGCACTGCATAAAATACCAAGTCCATTTCAGGATTTGATTTTAAGGTCTGTTTGCTATAATGCACTGCGGCACCCTTCTCCTGTTTGGAAAAGCCTCCAACTGATAAATGCAATGGGATGAGATCTGCTGCAGGATGATGTTGTTTTGGCTCAAGGTTTCTTCTTTTATTAATAAAAATACTTCAGGCAATGATAACTGTCAGTGTTTTTAGTCAAAAAGACATGACAGATTGTGTCCACGGTATATGGAGTTGACTAATTTATGAGAAATCATCTTCCGAGAATGGGCTTGTTCTCCTATGCTGGGACAAACACGCTGTTGGTTATAAATGTTAATGAGTGTTTGTGATGTAGATTCCCTCAGACTGTTGACTATGCATCACAGTTGGACGTTTGTAGCTTATGCCTTGCAGTGGACTCCATATCTGACGAGGCAGAGGTTCATGAACTTTCTCATCTTAGACCCTGAAGGAATTAAGTCTCCTGAGGAGACGCAGGCTAATATAAACAAATGCGTGGGTCTTACAGAGGCGTGCTCGAAACCCACTTTATACCCAAACTCGATGATATGTGTAGATATTATGACACAAGCCCTAACACTACAGCTTGCTATTTAAACTGAATTGCAGTTTAAATTAAAACTCACTGAGAGCACATCTGACCACATGAAGATGAGAATAGACACTGTTTTGAGTTCCCATGCTCTGTGACACACAAAAATAAAAAATAAGAACATGAGAGATTATTATTCTGTCTGGGAAGTGTTTACGGAGTCGGACTGTGGATCTTAACGGTTCTCCAGAACCGTGTGTATATATGTGTGTGTGTGTGTGTGTGTGTGTGTGTGTCACTGAAAAATAGTCTTTCTTCAGAAAAGCTTTCCTAGACACTGGAAAAAACAATAACAGAGATCGAGTTCTGATTATGTTATCTGCACAACAGTGCCTTTATCTTCATACTGCTGCTAAGACACCATTCAAGTTGGCAGTTTAATTCAGTTACAGTAGGTTTAGTTAATGAAAGTCACATTCAAATACTGTGATTATAGCATGTGGCCATGTTAACACTGCTACACGCTCAAGTAATATGAGGTTTAGACATCTGGTCTCTGGTCTACAATAAATGATTCTGAGCAGAAAGAGGGATATGAGAACAGCAACACCGCTTCCCTTTGTTATGAACATGTTGATTATGAAATACTAAGGAAAACAGGAATATTAACAAAGCCTTTTGTTGTATTTACAGCATCAGTTTGATTAAGAACTTAAAGGTCAGTTAGACCAGTTAGATCTTTATAAAAAAAAACCTTACAATCTGTTGTAATATCATTGCAGTCATTAAAATCTCTCAGAGTAATTTCCCTTTTTCCAATACCTTAATTTTCACGTTAGTATCCATAGCATTATGATATACTAATTTACCCAGTAAGGCTGTCACTGGACCAGAAATTGTGGCAACAATTAAATCTTCAGATTAATGATAATCATTTATTTGAACAGGTTTTGGATATTTTAGTGGAATGATTTTCCATTATGCAAATGTAATATATGCATGTATATATTGAATTTCCATATATCAAATATATGTACATATTAAATAGGAACTTTTATGTAGAAATTATATATAACATGTATTAGAAATTGGAACAATGTCATCTATTGACATACTGTATGTGTCTAGCCCATACAAAAATGTATGTTTATGTACGTATGCTTATATATGTAAATAGCCAAATTTCACTCTAGGTATTTCATATGTGTTATACACTTATGTCTTCATATACACTGTTGCTCATAAAGTAGGAATAAAATATTGTTTACCTCTTTCCATGAAATGATTGTGACAATGTGATTTATTTCATTTCACCTGGGTAATTGGGACACATAATGTAATCATTGCACCTGGTCAAAAGTGATTACTGATGCATTTAAATAGGAATAAACAGAAGATTGTGTCTGAAAAAAAATGATTCCAACTTTATGGGCAACAGTGTATTATATATATATATATATATATATATATATATATATATATATATATATATATACTATAAGTGTATGTAGGATGTAAATATGGAATAATAATGTTTCCCCTTATAGGTGACACATATGTCATATTTTACATTTCTGTATGGGTTATAGTAACCCAAAACTGGATCTTTCTTTTAGATTCTCCTCTTTAACTGAATTATTTGTGAAATAAACTGTATACATTACAGTTGTAAGTTACAAGAAACACAGAGCCTTTAAAAAAAAAAAAGAAAAAAAAAGAGATGATGTTTTTTACACTTTTCATCAGAAATACAGTATGTCATTGTTTCTGGTGATTATCAGTGCTGACTGATGGGTGATGTGATGGTAGAGAGTCCCCTGGGTTGCCTGCTGATGGTATTTATACGCTCCGGGATCCTAATGAACACTAACAGATCTCTAGTCTCTGTTGCTAATGGTCTGTGACGTGCCTGTCTAAAAGGAGGTTTGATGAAGGCTTTGCTAGGGGGGAGACCATACAGAAGGGTCTAAGTACTCCCATGCTCTCAAGTGTGTGTGTGTGTGTGTGTGTGTGTGTTTGTGTTTGGTAGTGGTGGAGGATAGAAGATGGGTGGGCGCGGTGGGAACTGCTGAATCACTTCCTGGGGAAACGTTCCCCAGTGGAGAAGTATTACATTGGTGTTGATGCAGTGCAAACCTCCATAGTCTTTACTAAATTTTACTGTGAGTTTCCTCTGCATCTGCATCCTCTGTCTGCATCACCCTTTGGAACAATTTTAAAGAGTGGTGACTAACATTAACCACTAGCAACTTTAAAACTTTGAAGACTGTGTGAAGGCTTTATGCTCTCTCTTTATTTACCCGTGATAACCTTACTGGTGAACTGAGGATCCGTCACTTTACTTAGCATGTACCTACTGTTTGGGACTAGTCAAACACGTTTTAAATGTGAACACACAAAAACAGTTTCTGTTCAGCCTGGGTAGGAAAACCTAGGCAAACAGAAGAAGAGACTGGCTGAAAATTGGTTGAAGAAAGCATAGAAAGGTTCATCTGTAGAAAGTAGGCTATGTGTAGGCCTGTTTTTGTTGATGGAATAATAACATGCTGTCCATTCTTACTACAAAGACATCATTTTACCTTATTGTAGCCCTATATGTGGATACTGAATATTAATTTGAAATGTCTACAATAGTACAAGCTTGTAATTCTTTATGGAGGGCATATGTGTCCCTCCACTCATACACACATACAAACACCAAGCATCTAACTTACGTGGCAAGAAGCAAGCCAAAGAGATACTGTACCTCACTCTTTGCCAAATGGCAGAGAGATGAATGGGTTAATGTGCAGATAGGGCAAGTTTTCAGTGCCTTAAAAATGAATTGCTTTTCCAGTCCATATTTTCTACTGTTAAACTACATGGCAAAGGTAGCCCTATAGTGTATGTACTGTGCATAAATGAATAGTGAAAAGATATGAAGCTGTCGGCTGAATGGGAATGTATTTGGACTCTAACATTTGGACTGCGTGTCTGTGGCAGGATTATTTGCCGGTTTCAGACCCCTCTGAATCAAAGGAAATCTTCCTGGAGCTGCCATTTCACATGGACATTCGGGAGATGTCAGCATTGCAACCTCAGCTTTCAGCTCTGTGGATCTTGTTTCCATTTGAGTTTGATTTCTGCACACTGTGCAGTTCAGAGGAGGCTGGACGGAGAGTGAGACACAATGTCTTGTCTGACAGTTATACTGTAATTTGAACAACCAGCAGCATTGTTCCACCTCCACTGATGTTTTCCTGACAAAAAGAACTCTTGCATTGCAGCTGACATTGCCCTGGACACCTGTGATTTTAAAACTGCAGCGACTTCACACCCACTGGGGACTGTCTTATTGTGAGTCAAGAAATCACTAACCTACCATAAGCAGATTGATGAAAAGTGGTCATGATATGCAAGTGAAGTATAACACTTAATCAAGAAATCTCTGCGTCACAGATTAATAGCTGAGGCACCCGAGATGCATTGGGCTTCTCAATGCTCAGTGGTTGTGTCCCTGTTTGTTTATCATGATGGGAACCAAAGCTAATCAGAATTCCTGCCTTCTTGACCCTGCACAATCCCCCCATCAAGCACACGCGCATGCACATACACACACACACAAACACACACACACCACACACACACACACACTAAAAGCACACAAAGAAAATTATGCAATATACACACACAAGCACATTCTATCAGTCCCTGCGAGGTTTGTTTACAGCAAGTATCTGGTAGCCTGTCTCGCTTCCAACCACGCAAAATATTACTAATGACTAGTGCATGGGAGAGTTGGAACTGCTCTTGACCCTGAATCAACTTGGTATCACAGATGTTGCAGGATGGGAGTTTGTCCTCACCAGTGCCTGCCAGCACACAACAAAACATCCATATCCATCCCTCTAAGATATCAGTATTGAGTCTTAAAGCACCCAGTGGTTTTGCTTGTTTTAGCCCATTAACACCCAATCATTTTTTACTACCTTTTCCCAAAGCATATACCATATGTTTTTACATTGAACTTCTAAGGCAGCCACTGAGCTCAGATAACTTCAGTACACTATAAAAATACATTTACAGCGACTTAACTATTTTGAGGTCCTGATCATTAGTTTTATTACCAAAGTATCACTCTGTTATAATGAATGAAGGTGGAGTCTGACTGATAACATCGCTGTGTTCACAGCAATCTAATACTATCGGTGGTGGCGTAAAGGTAAAGGCATGGTTTATGTAAGATCCTGTCAAACAGGCAGACATGCTATAACTGTCGCTCATGTCAGCGCACACAAAAACACTTGAAATAGAAGCCTGTGAGGGTCTAAAGTCTAAACTTGACCTCGCTTGTGAGAGGGAGGCCTGAAGCTGAACCAGCAGTAGGTCTGGAGCTCAACCCCAGAAATAGAATGATTTACAGATAGGTCAGCCTGCCTCTCTCCATCTCCTCCTGTATCTCAAGAGATGTAGATACAGTTCTGTGGACTTTAATAACTACAGGTTATCTTGCGGTGCGTCATGCAAAGAAAAATAAATATTCAGTGGAAAGTGGTGACCTTGCAGTGTTTGCAAAACTTTTGGCAGCTCACTTTAGCAGCGCAGAAGCTGGGTAGTGACTGAAAATGTTTGAGGTAATTAAGTTTCATACTTCAGTACAGTGTTAACCAGTGGGAAAGGATAAATTATCAACCTGACATTGACCTCATACCACCGTGATGATTGCTTGATTTGTGATCCAACTAATTACTGTATGAGTCGGTTTTAGTTTAACAAAAAAGTACCTGATCACGTCTTTTATTATCTGGCTAAGATTCAGGCCTTGACTCTATTCATTCCATGTCGACAGCATGATTTAAAAGAGAACTGACTCACTAACTAACCAATGTCATTAAGCTGATTGTTAATTATTGATTCACTTTAAGTGCTTGATGCCATTATATCTTTAAAGAACTGGCAGTGAGAAATAACGTCACAGCATTTGAAGCAATAGATTCTGACCATAAGCCCCTGTTATCTACAGAGTAAGTATTTCTTGAGTCAAACATTCTCCCTCGGTCAGACCTGAGCCTGGCTTTGCTTTACATACCATTACCATTTTTATTTGTAAGATTAGGATGTCAGATTATTGGAGGATAACTTGATCTGGATCTACATTAAATATAAATATGAGAATGTTTTTCTTCTTTTCTCTCTCTCTCTCACTCTGTCCACACATTCTTTTCACACCAGACTCTACAATATGTTTGCTGAATTCCTGGGCTTCTGTTTTTTTTTTTGAAATGCTAAAGAAGCCAAAGTATCTATTCCTCCAGTCCATAACACACACACACACACACACACACACACACACACACACACACACACACACACACACACGCACACACTCAAAGCTGCAGTCATAACATTGATTGCACAGACAAAAGCGAACTTCTGTTGAGTTTCTGTAATCCAAACCACAGAGCAAAGACCACAGAAAGCAGAGTTGAACAGCAAAGCCACGGCCCCTGTCAGCTGGATCATTACAGTGAAAAAAGACTCTGCCAAGACTTTGGCTATCAGAAAACCTTTTTGGAACACATCTTGTGAAGTTCTTTTAATTATTAAACACCTGACAGATGGCTTTCGTCTGATAAGCCAATTTATTCTGGCTTTTTGGCGTTCGCAACATGACCGAATGAACCAACAGGTCTTGTTTTTTTTCAGTTTTACCCCTTGTTTTTTTTTCTTCTTTTTTATTTCTCTACTTGTTCCTGTGCTTGAGAAAAGGTTGGCCTAGGAGGTAGTAAACAGCGCAGTCATCTTCCAGCTGATGTTGCAGCCTTCACAGACCCCCTTGTCCTCTCCTGACCGCGAGGATGTCACTCTCAGCATGTGTGAGTGGCTATGCTAATGAGCCAGTCTTGCAGTGCCCATGTGTGAAAGTGCTGTATTATCTGGGAGCTCACTTTTCTCCAGCTGTGTAAAGTTAAGCAAGACAGTTTGTTCAAAGGGCTGTGAGGTCTCCGTGCTGCCCAGTCTATTGTGTGCTGTGCTTTTTTCTTAAGGTCCATTAAGATGAAACAGGCTCATGAAACAGTTACAGTAATTTGTGTCTTCTTGAATTGTGTTTTATCAGAGCCTTTGGCAATTGTACATCATTTTTCCCCTCTTTATGAATTTTGAACACCGCATTTCAAATATTAGGAATATACTTGAAATATTTCCCTTACTGCCTGTGCATTCTTGCATTTTATGTGTTAGTAAATGTGAGTCTGTACTGGCTCAAAAGATTTGGGTCGGATTTGCAGCAGGGGGGTTCGTGAAGGCCAGATTGCCACAGCAGGAGTGTAGGATGCTGTTATTAAGAGGTAGGGGCCACATACTGGCTGTCGTCATCAGCACCTAGGATATATATTTTTTTTATCACATGTTAGTAATGGCGCATCTACCAAAGTTCAAACACAAGATTCCAGGAGTTTTACAGCAATTGTCTTTTTGGTTTTGGAACAGTTTAAACATTCAAACAATTCAGACCTGATTCAGCTGCAAGAAGCCTCTTGACATTCAGGGATGTAGGGCAAATAATTGCTAATCAATAGTTAGCTGAAAGTTATTTTTGCTAACACAGCTATGCAAAGGTAAGGATCCATCCTGGCTCAAGTCATAATTTTATTGTGGCTACTTGAGGCTTGACATGGATTTCACTTAACTTGACACAAAGGACAGGGGCTTCATTTGGAAATGATTGGACATTTAGACTGTGAACATATTTCCCAGTGTGTGCAAGGATATAGTCCTGTGACCATTAATAAAATAGTTGGATTGAATTAGTACTTGTGTCTCCATCACTTGTGAGTGTGTGTGTGTGATTTTGTGTTCTAGAAAAGTTTGCTGGTGCAAAACATACTCCTGTATCTTCATGAACTCACCGAGGGGTAGCTTATAGATTCAGAAGATGTGGACCCAGGGTAGACTCCTGGGGCATTCCACATGAGATGCATTGGTTTTTTGTTGATTTATCACTACAACTCACACAGAGGTTGCTCTTTTAAATGAACAGAGGACCTCAACTACCCAAAAAACTGTATAGATGCTTTGGTTCAAAAAAGCTGAAACTGATCGCAGCAACCAACCAAAAAAGTCTGCATGATGGGTTAAAACAGTATAGTTATTTAATGACACATAATTTTTCTGTCGGCTTTTTTGGGAACACTTTACATGGTACTATGATACTACTACAACGCCTCTGTAGTAGATGGCATTCATTTACACAAAGTCAGTAAAAAAGACAATTTGGGCCCTGGCCGATTAAAAATGTCAGTTATTATTTCTACCTCTGCCAGCAGACAGATGTGTTAACAGATAACACACGGCAAGGAAAACCCCCTGTGAGTTGTGGTGGCAACCTGCCCTCCCTCTCAGCACTCAGCAGCTTAGTGAAAGGCCAAGAGGAATCAGAGTGGTGATTTATATGCTAAAAATAGTAACCTTGCCTAGCCTAACACCTCATGTCTGGGTAAATGACAGCTCCGTTTTGTTCTATTTAAATTCTCTCCTCACCTTAGTAACCATGGCGTTTTCTCCTATAGCTGGAGGCCAAGACAAGGGTATTCACTAAGAAGTAGCCAGCAATAAAGTTTGTGTTCGTGCCTGTGTGTGTGTGTGTGTGTGTGTGTGTGTGTGTGTGTGTGTGTGTGTGTGTGTGTGTCTGGGGGAGTAAAGTAATGGCTAGCTCAAGCATTTTAATCAAGCTCTGTATTACATTCCACAATGCTTTAAAACACGCCTGTGTGTCCATCCATGTGATTGACTGTGATGCCTGAGTGGCACAGTCTCTCTAGTACAGTAGAGTTTGATGGGAGTAGGAAATGGTGATTAATATGATGCAAAATGTAATTAAAAGGACCACAGTGTAATAGCAGTGACACAGTAACACAGACTGCTTTGTTTAGTTCAGCAGATTGTCACAGTGTCATTAGTGCTGGGTTGAGGGGCTTGACCATGATTCTTTGAAAATGAGTAACAGGAGCTGGGCAGAGGAGGGAATTATTAAACAGTTAGAGGCACTGTTAAAATTTAAGAAGACTCCCAAATTAACCAGAATAGCTCATTTAAAAAACCAAAAAGTAATTATTTGTAATGGCAATTCAAAAATGTCAAATTGTTTGATTAAACATGTTTAAATATTGTCATAATTTGTTTAACTGCAGACTATAGGCAGTATTAGTAGCATTACTTAAAAATACAGTAATCAGTACTTTAATCAGTGCTCATTCTCCTGGTTTTACTGTGTACACAGTAACAGTCTTTATCACAAAGTTAGATCAAACTGTTGTGGTTTCACCACGTCACACTGGCCTCTTTCTAAATGCCAGTCATCAGTCAGTTGGCATATAGCTATTACTCAGAGTTGCTCATTGCAAACTAATATCTGTAGCTGCAGCTATTGATTGAGGAGATTGTCCAACAGGCACGCATACTGCATCTGTCAAACATATCCTTACCCTTCCCAAAATACAGATTTTAAGTGAAAGAAAAGCACCCTGATGTGCCTTCCCAAATGTTGCTTGTGTGTCTGTGTGTATACACTCATATACACATAGACACAGGTTAACCACAGGAGAGGGTGACTCAAAAACTGGTACAGGAAGGAGCATACTGCCACTTCCAACTCAAATGTCATCTCCCAGTGAGGGATGATGGGTAAAAAAGGGAGGAGAGTATTAGGTGAGAGAGTGAACACAAGAGGGAAGAGAGAGAGAGAACTCAGAGAAGTTGATGGTGGTCAATAATTGTCTGTTGCTGGATATTATGGAAATGGTTCACCTTGAAGTGTTGCTGTCATAACTTATTCCTCAGTCCTGTAGGGAACAGATGGGTCAAAGAGATAAGTGAAGGAAGGATGTGGCAGGGATGAAGTGATGTGTCTCATTTCACACACTCTCTCTCTCCCTCTCTCCCTCTGGCTGCAAATGTCACACCAGGTGGATCGCTTTTGACTCTGTGGGATGCAGGTGGACTGAATTAGCTACCCAGCCCCTTTGATGATTGCTACACTCAGGTCATTCCATATTCTTCTGTGCAATAAAGTCAAAAAATAGTGTTGTTGCGATTCTGAACGGTGGCTGTTTCACTGCCAAAAGGTGATTTTGCAATTTGTTAACCCTTCAGAGTCGTCTGCAGTCTCAGTGTTATTGTTTGCTGGGTTTGAAGTGAGAATAACATCCGTTTAACAACAGGGAAGCTTGCACATTCTTTCACTCAGTGTAATGACATGCACTTAAGTAACATGGTTACAGTCAGCTTCCTGTACTACCATGATTATTTAAACATCATGTATAGCCTATGAGAAACCAGATTTCCAGAATATAGATAGGGGATTAGAGAAGCCTAATTTTTCCAGCTGGGTTTCTCCTGCCCGGCAAAGGCCAATTTCTGGGTCATATATACTGTATGTATAGCTGGAGTTTCTTGGCTTTTCACATGTATATGCATGACTTCACACAGACAGAAATCTTTTTCATCTTTGCATGTTTGATGTTGTTCTGTCCTCAATAGTGATACACGGGTAGCAGTTTTATCCACGGGCACTGTGATTAATAAGCAGATCGGTCGGGCCTGGTCGTAAAAATTAACGTTGTGATTAACAGCGGATGGGATGTGGGTGAGTGAAATAATCTATAATGTATGAGGAAAATATTAATTACATTCTATGAAATGTGATCATTTTAAAATTTTTATCAGACTGCGTTTGGACTGCTGACTTATGATTAATTAATTATTTTGGGCAGCCAAATGTTATTATGAGCTTTTAAATAGTTCGTGTTTGGGAAGTATCACAGACATTCAGAATTCAAATGTCAACCTGTGTTCAGATTATTGTGGAAATACCTGTTGCCATTTTCATTTGACCAAAAAACGGTCAACTTTTACTTTAAATAAATGTTTGTTCATTTAAAGTCAGCCTACTTCAGTGTAATATGTCACCATATCAACATGCGTAATATCCCATTGAGAAATAATGGTAATCTGTGATCGAGTGCGGGTCTCTAAACCATGGAAAATAATTAATTTGTGTGGGTGGTGGGTGGATTATTTATGCATATGTGTGAATTCGGATTACATCAGAGCTGATCCACGCATCACTAGTCCTGAATGTGTTATAAGGCACCAGTGTGTACTGGCTTGACCACCCACATGGTATTGGCCATTCCCACAAATTATATCAGTTGAAATTACATTATATTACATCAATGCTGTTGTTATGGAAATCACTGGATTTGATGAATGTATTTGTAGAGGCTGTTAGCTAGTAAGCTAGTAGTGAGCAGCTTTAATATTCACTGTGGAGAGAATCTCCGTGTTCATTTTACTCTTATGGTCTGCATAATGCATAACACAAAGCAAACACGTCACACGTACAATAACTTAGTCTGGATTCTTTCAACTGAAACTGAGATAAAAGTAACTGCAGCGCCGGTTGTTGCATCTGTTGAGTGCTACAGGATTATTTTTCTCCAGATTATTTTTAAACATTTTTGCTTTGTTTTGGTATTAACATGCAATTTCCTGGGGTGCTTGGAAACCAAAGACCATGTTTCAACAGAGGAGTCACATTGTTTATTTTGGGTTGGCAATATGGATGTAGTTGCAATGTTACATTTTTTTTTGTCAAGTTATAAAGTGGAAATTTAAGTTGTAAAAGTGGTGTAAAAGCAATAGCATTGTAACTTACATCCATGCATATTTCAGTATATTTCAGTAAACAGGGTGAAAATGTCATTGTTCATCATTGTGAGTAGTTTGTATGCAGGATGGAGGGTGACCCTCGTCTTTAACATCATCCGCCTCTGCTCCTCCTCCCTTCTGCTGGGAAGCCCCCGCTCCCTTCACCCTGCCAAGCTCTTCATTAACAGAGGCTGGTTGGCGTCCTGCTTGCTAATTAAACTGGATTGGAGAGCCTGGCTAATTAGCCAACATCACTGTGCTGACCCCCTGTGCTTCTGTTTTCATCACTATCTCCTGGTTGCCTCCAGTCTTTTGATCAGCCCTCTGCCCTGCGTCTGTTTTTGATCTATGACTTCACATGCAGATCTGCCTGGGCTTAATACAGGGCAAATACCAAAATACGTTTAGGGATTAGTTAAAGAAAAAATACCAGATAAATCATAACTTAGAAGTAAAACTAATAGCATGGCTTGTGTTGAATTTTAGTAATTTGGTATATTTCATTCCTTGTGTGGGCAGTTCTGTCTTTCAGTGCAAAGTTTGTGTTGGATCTATCTTTGTCAACTTTGGAATTATAAGATAAAATGTTATCTACTTTACATGCAACTAAATGAATTATAGCTTTTATGGTCAATTTTGACAAAAGATCAAGTTAAGGGTTGGCTTAGTCTTGGTGGCCATCTTTGTTTATCTGTGCTCACTGGTGGAGGAATCTGTTCTGCTGCCACAAACTAAAGGAGAACATCTGAGATTTCTGTCTCCCTTGTTTACCCTCATCATGGTTATAGCCAGCATCCATCATTGTTATCATCACTTATACCAAATAGGAGTCATTGTTTACTCCTCATCTGTCATGGGTTTGCGTGTTTTTTCCTATGTCATAAGCAGTGTTGTTAACTTCATGTCAGTTACAATTCACCAAACATAGTCTTTTCTTTTGTTCAGGGTTATACAATACCAGTGCTCAGTGAGATCTATTCTATAACAGCTGGATACTCTGCATATTGGTGTACACATACCACTTTAATTGTTTGTTAAAGTGGGTATCATGGCCTGTGAATGAACAGTACACGAGTCACACCTTTAAACAGAGACAAATACAGATGTTATTCTCCTCTATTGATGCAAAATTACTCAAATGACATGTCTTTGAATGTGACATATGGACAGTCCTATTGGCTTTCTTATTACTGGTAGCCAAAGGGGAACCCCTTTGTTGCTTCATCCAATCAACATGTAACACCCTCTAGCTTTTTTTATGTGGTTGTCATTGTGGCCGTCTTGTGTTGAGCCTATAGTGGTTGAGCTCATAATTGCTTTCGGTATTACACTCTGCTTCTCCTGCTGTTCAGCCAGGGCAGCGCCACCCAGTCTGTCTTGAATTTGTCATTAAGACCCAATTAGGCTGTAATAGGGGATAGAAGCCACAGGGGTAAACCCTTCCATCCCAGAGCTTGCAGAAAGGATGTGTTAATGGACAACCAAACATGCCCAGTGATGTGCAGTCGGGTACACTCATTTACAGGTTTCATTTTCTGCACATTACCGCTTGCCCCAGTGAATCTTTAAATTGCACGTTGGAAATCATTATAACAGTTGAGGTTGATTTTGAGGTAATTTAAGTAGTGAAATTACTGTGGATTGAATAACCTTCAATGTTCAGACTGAAATCTCAACATCTACATCTCAACATCGAGGATGAATCACAGGGACTCTTGTGATCCCCTGACTCTTACATATCGTCACCTTCTGTGGGAAATTAACATATTTGAACTGATGAGGTTCACATTTGTAGTTTTGAGTGAAATGTCTGGTAAATCTGGGAAATACATTTATATCCTCCTCAGGATGACTTGTATTAAGTCATAGTGATCCATTGACTTAACATCCATAATCAGGTTAAAACTTAAATTTGTCCACTTCTTGAACTAATTCTCATCCGCCTCAGCTGCACTTTGTGTTTAGTGGTAATTGGCAAAGGTTAGCATGTTAACATGCTAAACTAAGATGGTGAACATCTTATACCTGCTAAACATCAGCATGTTAGCATGCTGAGATTAGCATAGCTCTAAGCACTGCTGTGCCTAAGTACGGTTTCGCAGAGCTGTTATCATGGCTGCAGACTCTTAGTCTTGTTTGACTGTTGGTCAGAAAAAATAAGCGATTTGAAGACTCAATTTTATGCTTTGGAAATCTGATTGTTGTTGTTAGTTTGTGACATTTCATTGACTACTAGTTTAATCCATTAATTGAAAAGAAATCAATATTTCAATCAGCAATATAAATGTTTGTAGAGACAGTAAAAACAGGAACTGAGGAACTCTCACACTCACACAGGTACTATCATTTTGCCAATTCAGGATGCTAAGTGCCGGATTTCATGAGCCTCAGCAGTGGTTCACCAAGGAAATTTTAAGGAATGGTTCAGCCATCAAATGCGGATGTGACAGTTGGTAAAAATACATGATTCATCTGCAGCTGAATGTGGCTGTTAGTTGCCATCACTCATTCATGTTGTAGATGGATGGAACAAAGCAAAGGGTGGGGGACGGGGAGACGGGACGAGAGGATAATCCTTCAGGATCAGCTGTGTGTGGGTGGACATGAGTAAGTGCAGCTGGCACACCCTCTCTCTCTCTCTCTCTCTCTCTCTCTCTCTCTCTCTCTCTCTCTCTCTCTCTCTCTCTCTCTGTCTCTCTACGGTCTGTTTACCTTTCCCTTTTTCGTGTTTGACCCTAAGTAACACACTGACTACTGGCCTGAACATGGTGTGGTCTTGGCCGCAAATTGAGTGTATATACAGTATGTATCGTGTAACTTGCCTTATCTCTGCATGAAAACATTGACTTCAGAAAATGGAATAGTTCTATTTAATATAGTCATATATTAAAGTTAATAATTCGGCCATTGTAATAAAAAATCATGTTAAAGCATGATTTGGACATTCTGTTTCCTGCTAACCAGGCTGCGATAGGGCGAGGAATATTAGGTTTTCTGTCAGGATTCTCCGTTACCTGACTGTATTGTACGGTGTACGGTGGTTGCTGTAGCTGTGAGGTGATACTAATGTATCTACTGTGTGTTTGCACAAAATGTGATGTTGGAGGACTTTAAAGTCACTCAAGATGATGGACATCTCAGACAAGTCGACCATCAGTCTGTAACTGCTCGTGTCATGGTGGGCAGCCTGAGATGTGCTGAACAAGCGAGAGATTCTTAGGAGTCACAGACGTATCCAGAAAAGGAGAGCAGAACATGTCCACTGACTGTGTGGAATATTTATGTTTGAGACTTGCATACACTTTATGTAGGTGTGATATTTACTGTCCTTTAGCACTAAATCATCATTATGTATTTTTAGAGTTTGCGCTGTCATTGATTTATTACAATGATTTAGTGATTAATTCCTCATTGCCGAGATTTTCTGCATTTCAAAAGAAAAGGTCGCCCCCTTTCTGTTTTAGATGCAGACCAGTGGAAGCTGTGTCTAAGACCTGTTTACATTGATTAACTCCTTGGTACACAATAAAATATTCAAATTGTGTGTTTTTTAAAGTTGTCTACAGCGGCTGAAATGTTATCACAACACCTCTTTTGCTTCAGACCGGGGCTCACTTCTTACTTACAGGAGTGGACAGCTGAAAGACAGACAAAGGAAGCATTGCTCTTTGTTCTGGAAAAGGTGCAAAGCCTCTGCAGACTGACAGGCACGGAAATGGCAGATTGGGAGCAAGATCTGAGGAGCCTGAATGAGTCTCTGTTGCCTTCGTCCAGAGGCCAGTGTCAAACAGACTGAAATGGCAAACAGCAGCATTGATCACTGTGGCGCCTCATGGTGTGATACTGTCAGCTCTCACTGAGATATATGCCCCCCTTACTGATGATTTATTTCTGCTGGGTCAAACTTGTTTCATTCATTTCACATCTGACACTTTCTCAACACACTGAAAAAATAGGACACACATTCGTAGGACTGCTGTGCTTCTTCTCTTTCTCTCCTTCCTGGGAGAATGAAACTCTCCTGTTTCCATGGAATACAGAGACAGGTGTTCTTTCAACTAGATGCAGTCAAAAAAAAAAAAAAAAAAAAAAAAAAAAAAAAAGGAACGGACTAGCCTGGATAATGTTCTCAATGCAAATCCACTTAAAGGGATTCTAACTCTGAAAGAGATTTACAGTACAGCACAAATTGAGAATGAGCAGGAAAGCACTTCGAAACAGGTCCTTGGAAAAGTGGCAGTTCTCCAGTGCGCACTCCAGCGGAGTGTGCTCCGTATGCCGCAGTTTGAGTGCACATAATGAATGAATGAATGAATGTAAGCATGTGACAGGGACCCTGCACTGTATAATGTAAGTGCTGCAGTGGCATTCTAATTAATCTTTACTATACCACTTACCTTCAAGTGATACCCAAATATTATAGTAGTTGCAGTAACATGCGTACCATAGCACAGTACAGAGAAGAATAGAACAGGATGGTAACTGGTTCTGCTTGTTCAACAGATCACATCAAAAAACTTCACATTTTACTTAACATCCACATATATTTACTTATGGTGGAGTTCGCTCCGGGTGCCATTTGTTTAGTTCAATGCCATATTTTATTGAATTGTAAATGTCCCGCAGTGACGGACAGAGTGCCAAATGAAATGGAGTCAGCTTATGAATGTTACATTACCATTTTAGTGCTGAATTGAATTGTCGACCGAAACGCTGAACAGGAGAATTCTAGAAGTGGCACCATGTATTATTTCCTTCCAGTCAAAGTCCCCAGATTGGTTCTGCTAAATCCACTGAATCATCCCTTGATGTGTTAACAGGGCTCTTCATTTTTCTCTACCGGTGAAGCACTTTCTCTCAGCTGTGTGGAACATTTGACCTGTCATAGCTCTGTTGCATCCTCTTACATCTCTGGCTGTTCTGAATGTAGCTAAAGGTTACTCTTTATACTAAATATTACCTTATTTGAGTATCCAAATTATGTAATGGATGCTGGCCCAGTGAGTGGCAATGAGCATCTGATAAAAAGATGGGTGCTGCATTTACTTGAAGGGGGGAAGGAAGCTACCCATGCAAATACCAGGCCTGTGCTCAGGAATGGCAAATGCAAACGAAGCACAATATATGGGTTGTTTTATTAGTGCTGTCTTACAAGTCCACACAACAGTGTGAGAATACTGTGTACATGTATTATGTTGGGTTAGAACAAACAGTAATAGATAATGTTTTTCTGTATATTTGTGGTGATGGCTACAGGTCTGAGCTGGTTGCTCTATGTGTGTGAATTTCACTAATCATTAATACTCTATCTATTATATTTTGACCTCATATATTGAATTTTAGAAAAATACTATGTGTCATCAGGTACCAATATCTAAAATCCAAATTAAAACTCCGAACCCTTTACTTAAATCACCTTGGATCGAAGCACTTGATGAGTTTCAATATAGTCTGGGGTTTTTAGTGATGTAAAGTTATCAAAACTTATTCGATGGGATTCATTTCACGTGGTTAGGGGATAATGAAACCATGTAGCTTGACTGTGATTTTGCAGAGGTGTGCAAGAAGAGGTTCCAGCCTGTTTTACATCTTGTAAAATGCTCACGTAAGCACCGTTGAAACAGAATTGAGAGCTGGGTGATGAAATATTCCGCTTCCTTGTCTTTGGGAGAAGCTCTCTTGATTAGACACTCAATTTGTGTTGACAAAATCAACACAAAATTTCTTAATAACATATGAGATCAATGCCATCAACGTAAAAAAAAAAGAAAAAAAAGTGCATACTATTGTTGTATGATATGGTAAAATTAAAATAAGATGGAGTCCAGGTCTTGTTGTATGTAGGAAAATAGTGTAACATAGCAGAAGCCAACAAAGAGTGTAGCTACAGTATTATCTTTACAGAGATGTGATTTAGCCTCTAGCAACCTGTAGCTCCTTTACTACCCTTACATCTTACTGACACTAATGTGCAGTATTAGCCTGGAGCAATGAACTGCGATAATAGGAAGCTAATGAGGAATGAAAAGCTTTCATGGCTTTGATGAGTGTTTACACCCATTGACTGGAGAGCCAAAAGAACAACAATACATGATACTCATTTTTCTATTATTAGTACAATGCACACAGTCTCATACGGTTTCTGACACTTATGGAGTAATGACAATCAAGAAGCAGTGTCTTTTTCATTGTTTATGGTAATAACTGAGAATTTAATTGTGTTGATTCCACAAGACTCGGTCTTCAAGTGTGCAATAATTCCTAGATGAATCGTGTGTACTGAAATGAGCATGGCTTTGAAAATTAATCATGTAATTTGCAAGAGGGAAATGCACTGTATTTATTTATTTGATGCTCTTGAATTGAATGTTAAGCCCACTGAGTACGAACAACTCAATTGTCACACACTGATGTGGTCAAGGAAGATGGGAAAAAAAACTCCCAAAACCAAGATTCAATAAAAGGCTGATACAGATTGATTGGCTGCCACTTCAGAATGTACCAGAGAAGAAAATAACCGGTGACTGTGGTCAGCTGATTGTCTCCCGAGTGACTTTCATTTTCGTGACACACAATGGTGTTTTGTGATGCAGAAGGACAATTTCGCTTTCCACTTGTCCTTCAAAATCATGTGTAAGTGAAAGAAGAAAGGGACGCTGAAATCAACTGAAGTCGTTCTTCCAGGCTAGATATTTTGAAATTATGGCCTTATGTCAAAAACCTCCAGTATTTTGCTGTTACTGAGGTATCAATGCACATCTGTCTGTATTTTGTTAGCAACTTTCTCAAGGACACACATTTCGCTCCCTTTTCAAAACTCAAGAGACTCAAGAGAAGTTCATTATCACCCGTGTATTCATGCTCAAGTACACAGTAAGGATAAAACGCATTTGCATTCTGGAGCCAATGGTGCTGCAATTAACTAGTGCAAAACAAGACAGTCAACATAAGGTGCATAGACAGAAACAAAAACAAGCTCATAAGAGAGCTCATAGAAAATGTCTGAATCAGACGATCGAAGGCCCTTTTTGAATCAAACCACATTCTTAGTGATGTCATCAGCCGGCCACAGACCTATTAAGTCTTTTTAAGTAACATGAAGAAAATGTGTTCTTACAGCTTAAACTACATAACAGCTGGTATTTGCTTTGTGTTTTTGCTCATCCCATTGTTTAAGTTTTTTTTTCATTCCTCTTTTCCTCTTTCGATTATTCCAGGATCCCAGAACAAAACACAAGTTTAAGATCCACACCTATGGGAGCCCCACCTTCTGTGACCATTGTGGCTCTCTGCTCTACGGCCTCATCCACCAGGGCATGAAGTGCGACTGTGAGTGATTAAATTTAATTTCTGTAACATCTCACTCAGTGTGTGAGAGAGATTTTAAAATTAGCATTTAATCAGATAAAACCATACAATTGAAAATGAAATGGTTGCCTGTGCTTGTTTTAAACAGCTGATTCATGTGTAAAAATAATATCTGTAGCATAATATTTAACGTTGAGTCTAAACTGTTGTTTATCAGTACTATAAATGGCTGTTTAGATTGTCAATCATCAGTATCAAGAGGTTAAAGTTGTGAAGGAGGAAAATTAATCCTGCACTGTTCTGTTATACAGGTCAATGAGTCGTAAGTATGGCATGCATATGAAAATAATGGTTTGCTGTAAGTGGCTCTACACACATTATGTTCTGATTTAGAGCCACTTTATCAATATCAGTGTCCTAATAAAAAAGCCTATTGTTCCTCTTCACGGAATATCACAGGTTTATGTATTTCCCCTCCTTCTTGACTTTCACTCATTAAAATCGCACATTGTCTATTTTCAGTCTGCAGCTATGTTGGCTTCACCTTGAACAGGCCTGCTATCAGAGCTTTACCCGGACTTTATTAATATCCCTCTGTCACTCCTCTTCTCTTTAATCTTATGTTAGTGGATTAAAGTCTGAATGCCTTAATGAGCTCCTAAATACATTATCCGCCACCTACTACAGACCACCAGTTATGCCTAATGAATGCTCCAGGGTATACATAAATAGAGATGTGGAGCGGCAAATTATTTTGGCAGATCAATTTCACCTCTAATCGCGGCACAATAAGATTGCACTGTAGTATTTTTAAGCACTGCTGAGCCACAGGAATGTCACTGTGAGGCACGAAAAAAAAGTAATTGTGAACATAGAGAGTAAAGTAGCAGCATGACCATGTTTCATTATTTTTCACCTTCTCACCTGGTGGCATGATGATGTAACCACTGGAAACTGTTCCCAATCCATGACAGGGTGGCTCAGCTGGCTGACACACATGCCATGCATGACATCACAGGGCTGAATCTGGGTCATAACCTTGTTATCTCCTCTCATACAGCTTTCAGAAAAGCAATCCTTAAATATTGTGCCAAACACGTATGATACATGAAATGAAATTGAAACATGTCCTTATATAGGTACAGCAAAGCTAAAAAACATTATTAAAGCAGCTTATAGTATTTGTGTTGGAACATCAGGCCATGAGAGGCTGCGTACATGCACGCATTGCTTTTATAAGAGAAGACATTTTGTTAGCATAATTCATTTTTGTTGTAACAAGAGATCATTGCTATTTCAAATTTAAAAATATGCAATAATGTACTTACGGACATATGAAACCCTTGTATAATCAGTCAATAAAGAAGTTGAGGTGTGTTTATTTGGAAATTCACAACAGCATCACTTTGTCAGTCATTTCTGAGAAAGCCCTGAGCCAGTCAGTTTGGGTTGATTTGGATCAAATGCCTTTACCTGCTTGAAGTCCTCGTCCCTGATGTCTTTTATCTCCTCTCTCTGGCCCTCCAGCTTGCGATATGAACGTCCACAAGCAGTGTGTGATGAATGTGCCCAGCCTGTGTGGAACTGATCACACCGAAAGGAGGGGGCGTCTTTTCCTCAAGTGTGAGGTCAGCGCGGACAAGCTGCAGGTCACAGGTAGGCCTCTCTGCCCCCCTTCTCTGTCAGCACACACTGAATCGAATGGGCTTAAAAATGCAAAGTGTGATGTATCTGAACTGACTGAGATGACACGCTGGGTGTGTTTGTGTGTGTGTGTGTGTGTGTGTGTGTGTGTGTGTGTGTGTGTGTGTGTGTTTGTGTCACTCCAGGTGGTTGCAGATGGTCGCTATTGTTCTGATTCAATTGAGCCTGGATCAGTTTCAACACTTTGCCCTTTCTGTCCATAAACCCTGACTGTCTAATTTCACAAACACACGCACACACACACACACACACACACACACACACACACACACACACACACACACACACACACACACACACACACACACACACACACACACACATTCGCTCTCTACCCCCTGCTGCCATTAACTTGAATTAAACCTCGCTTGCCATTAACTCTGCCTTAACTCGGCCTGCTTGTGATGCTGTGAATCCACCTGCTCACTGCATGACTGACTGGCCTTGTGACTATCAGCTATCAGTATGCTGCAAAGGCCTATTCCCTGTTGGTCCACAGATCGATAGAGCCTCTCCTGCTAAACATTCTCCTCTAACAAGCAATCCGCAGTTACGACACACTTGGAAGGCAATCCCAATCCAAATATGTATTCCTGCAGTGGTGTGTGGTCTGCTGCGTGGGCCTCGTGTTGTTACTCTTTTTAAACAGTCACGACTTGTTCTGTGTTGGCTGGATTTTCTGATGTAACTGAATTGTCTCTGCAAAGCAAATTGAAAGCTTGATATATTAATTTATGTCTCATCGGACTTACATGTATACAGGATCTGAGCGCTCGGCTTGTGAGCAGGGTCATGGCTTTATGGTCATCTTTTTTACCATTATTCATCAGAAAGCTTTTCTACACAACCTTATCATTGGCTTTTCTTGCCGTTTTAATTAGTGATTGGTTTCAAAGAAACCAGGATGTAATGAGATACTATTAATTTAACGTAATGAATGGTAATGATATTATATTCTGGAGACTATTCCAATCAGTTCAAATCTTACATTGCATTAGTTAATATCATCTGAACAACTAAAAGAGATTAAGGTGTGCAAACTACTTTTTTTTATCAGCCTCTAAAACCACAAGATTTTTCAACAAAATCTCAGTTAATCATAATAAAAGCCAAAAGATTTTTGGCCTAATAGCATATCCTTGAAATTAATTTTTTTTTTATCACTATCTACTCCTCCCACACTGTGCTGTTCATTTATGTGTTTATTGTTTATCTGTTTTGTATGCTTATTCATCATTTGCATGCCTTGGCAATGCACACTTAAGTAGTTAAGTGCATAAATCACATACTGCTTGCCAGTTTATTATTGTTGACTTTGCAGACAGTGTTGAATAATCCTCTCCGAGCAAATAATGGCTGAGCAGCTGCTGTGGTTAAGCTGAGATAATTTCATGCGTAATCTGTCAGATGTATCTGATGTGACATTCTGAGTTCCTGGTTCAAGTCTGCTGTGAGTGCAGTCTTTTTTTTTTTATTTTTTTTAACAGTTTTGAACATGAGGCCAAGACCTGTGGTCCTTCAACATGGCTGCCGCAGGAAGCTGCATCACTGGAGAGAACTCTGTTATGAATAGTAACAGGTTGCTCTAGCTTGCCTTGTGATGAAAGCAGTTATGATGCCGAAATGTAGATGTATAGATCGCAGTACACATATTGTAAGTAAAACAGCAAAGCAAAGTTTATCACTGATGCTTTGACAATAGGACAATGGGACAGAGTGGACAGAGTGGGTTTTGTCGTGTGAGTTTATTTATGGAAACATTGCGGTCCAGCAGTATATTTTGGTCCAGCAGCCCATTTTGCCTTGTATTTGGAGGCATGCTGTAAATCCCCCCAGCTGTAATGGTGCATTAGCACATATGCTAGAACAATAGTGACGGCACTGGGCTGATAGCAGGCGCACATAATCATTCAATTAGCCGGCTAACGGGGGTCAGTGCATTTCAAGACCCCAGCATTGAACTTCACTGACTTATTCACTTATGAAGTTAATGCTAGAAGGTACAGGGTGAGAAATGGGCGTTGAAGCGGTTACGCATGGATAACACAACACAAAAGTTAGGAAACAATTATTTAAGTAATGAACAGAATTATCATTATCTGTGCACTAAAGCATTCAAGTCTGCTCTCCATACTTGAGTGTAGTATTAGTATTATTAGTGTTATATCGGTGTATCTTTGTGCACAGTGACCTGATTGGATTTATACTAAGCACACTGACCATTAGCCTCAACTATATATGTAAAAAGTAAACTCAAATGTTGGGAAAGATTGTGGTTACATAAAGCACTGATTATGATTGACGATGAGTAATATCATGCAAGATCTTGCCAAAAGTCTGGTTGTCACCTTTGGCAAGTTTGCTTTTCTCAGCTAGTTCATTAACTGCATCAATGCTCATGCTCAGTTTTATTTACTGAAGAATTTGATACTTGTAATAGTTGTAAATACTGTGTTAATCCCACCTAAGCCTTTAAAATAGTTTATAAAAATGTAACATTGAGATTGTCTTTATGGTCAAGTGTTGAAATACATAAACAGTGACAACAGTTTAAACACGGTTGAGATCACTTCAGAACATACTGAACCAGTCAAATAGTGCACAAATATTTATTCAAGATTTTGGGCGGAGAACTTGCTTTTCCCCCTCTCTTACTGGACTCTCTCATGCACTATTCATCTCCCACAGGCCCCTCAGCTGCCTGAATGCACGTCCAGTTGATGCAGTCAAAACATTTTATACTGTTAAAAGATGTTAACTGTGATAACTTGAATTTCAAGGTGAAATCTTAGTAACAAAGAGTCAGAAAACATGCTGCACAACACTTGAATCAACAGGATTGGGTTTAAAGCTTGCAAAATAAACTCCAGTCAAAAGTAAAGAGTTTTTATGTTCCTTCCTCTCCCTCTTGACATTCAGTCTCATCTGGTCTCTCAACTCAAGACCTCATAATATCCTGCTTGATAAGATGGCTATATTACTGCTGACCTTTTTCACACAGTGTTTTGCTTTAGAAAACTTCCAGTTCAATTGTGCTTTAATTTGCTTCTGAAACCTGCACTACCACAGCCCGCTGTTAACTCACGTACGTACAGTATGTCTGACAATGTATGCATATTTCACACTCATATGTGCGTAAGTACACTTGTGTGTGTGTGTGTGTGTGTGTGTGTGTGTTTTAGTTTGAGTGAAAACCTGCAGACTCTTGGCCCTGGTAAATGGTAAATAGCAGCCTATTCCTGATGTGGACACAACATGCATGTTATCATTTGCATGTGTTCTCTTATTTGTGTGTGTGTGTGTTTGTGTTTGTGTTTGTGTGTGTGTGTGTGTGTGTGTGTGTGTGTGTGTGCGTAGGTGTGTGTATGAAACTGCTGTACCAGCCCGCAGCCCACTCAGGCCAGATTGCATCGCAGATCACATTAGCTGCTGTAGACGCCTTGCAGACAGCCTGCCAAACAGAATTGTGTTACATGGTCGAGGAGTTTAGAAAGAAGGTGCAGTGGATGGAAGTAGGAAACATTACAAGGGGGGGGGGGCTGAGCTAGCTGTTTATGGTCAGTAAATACCTGGAAACTGTCAGCTGGTTGCTATAAACCACAGTGTCTCGTTTTCTATGTATTCACATGTCAATCATAGTGTAAAGATTAACCGATTACTTTAGCCCCTGAGTCATTTGTAAGAATTGTGATTACTTTTTCAGTAGTTCATTATGTCTCTCATTTAACTTGTCCAACACTGAGTATGATTCTTGCACAGAAAACAAAGGTGAAGCTGTTGACACAAATCTCGAGTTCCAATTGGTCCTGCCAGAAGTTTAAAAAAATCTACTCTGAGTAACTGAAAAACATCTGCTTTAAAATATCAAAGCCTGTTCTATTTCCTCTGAGGATTGTTTTTTTTTTTTTAACTTCCACAATTCAAATAAAAAAGTAAAGTGCGTCGACATCTGCTTTGGTCTCTGAAAAGTGTTTAGTTTCTTTGTTTTTCTCAGCTGGGTATTGGCCAGTAATAGTTTCTGCACACACACACACACACACACACACACACACACACACACACACACACACACACTCACACACACACACACACACACACACACACACACACACACACACACAAATATTTTGTTTTACATATATTTTTCACAACCNCACACACACACACACACACACACACACACACACACACACACACTCAAATTTCTTGACTTACATGAATTTCACTGAAGCACATTTGGTCAGAAGCCCCAAGTCAGCTCTTCTTTCAAAAAGCCTCATTGTTTAAATTTTGTATCTGAATTTACATTTTTAATTTATCTTAATAACAACAGCAGCAACAGCATTTGGCTGTCTAAATCAAATTACCTCATTGTGTTTTGCATGGAACAAGACTTCTCCTCAGTCTCTCTCACACCTGCAAACTTTTTAATGAGAATTTTGGAAATGATTTCATACCACATGTCTCGCAAGCCAGACCGGTCTACAAGCCAAAGCAAAAGCAACTACAAAGTTATAATGTAACAAAACATATGGAAAGAGATTGAATGTCCAGAATAAGTCGAGACGGAAAGCTTGGTTGAGTGAGTGCAAAACGATGAGGGGAAGAATCCCTCAACCAACCTCACAGTGCACATATATTCAACTGTGAGTGAAGAGTGAGACCCAAAGTTAAAAGAAATGAGTCACTCAGAGACACTGAGAGAGATTTGTGCAGTTTCCAGAAGCATGAGTTGTGAGAATGTTTTTGTCAGTCAGGCTGACATGGAAATGGGAGGGGAGGTGCTGAAGAAGACAAAACAAGTTCTGTCTCTCTGGTGAAGGACAGACGTAGCCCACTAGCCTTGTCCTCCGCCTCTTATTCCTGCTTACACATAGCTTCCCTCTGTCCGTTGGTGCTGAGGAAGCCACCCTCCCTGTTTGTTTCAGCAACACTATTGTTCAATGACTCTGTGCACATATCCAGAATACAAACAGCCTCTTGGAAGAGAGGACAATTCTGCACTTTCTGTCCATATTCTCTTTTATTTATACTTTTCTTCATCAGTGCGTGCGTGTGTGTGTGTGTGTTTGTGTGTGTGCGGGCATGTGTGCGCAACCCTTGTCGCCTGCAGGTCCTCTGGGAGTGTGTGAGAGACAGTGGTAATAATTACATTTCCATTTTGTTCCCTCGTTGACTCACCCAATTCTGCAGCAAAGCCTCATTTAACAAGCCCACTGCTCTCCCTCTCACTTCCCTCCTCTCCTTTTATCTTTGCTTTAACCTTTTCATCAGATTTTTCCTCTTTGCCTCAGTGTCCAAATGTGTCTCTGCTATTTGTTACATTAAAGCTGCTGCAGGAGTCAATATGTTTTATATAGAGGTGCAACGTAGGTGTGTGTAGGTCAGATCGGTGCTCGCAGCAGATATAGATGTGGGTGGATCAGGGAGACCGGTTTTGCTGTTGAACCTTCTGGAGGTGTAGTGACACTTTACAGTAAAAGACAAAATGCACCCTAAACACTGTTAACACTCTCTGGCTGATGGAGCTGGCAGTGATCTACCTTGCATCTCTGGGGCTATTTTACTGTGGCCTTTGATGTATTCTTATTAGTGTAGATAACTGGCAAAATGTAGAAAATGTAACATCAGAGAGAGATATTCTCTGTGCTGCTACGCTGAGGGTAAGGTGAAATATTAATAGTAAAATTTGGGGTCTGTGAAGAGAGGAGACCAGAATTGCATGCAAAAAAAATTATCTTCAATGGTGCATGGCACTTTTCATATCCTGATACACTCACTGCCATATACCTTCATACAGAAAATCATTGTTCTCTTGCGTTCTAGGAAATGTAGGAAGTCACTAGATGAACAAAACAAATACTCGATATGTTCTTACTTGCATTCATCCAAGTTTAACAAGGTGTTTCATCAACTCCTGTCTATATTATAGTTGCATTTTCTACCTATCTTCAACTCTTTTATCTATTTTTACTGTCATCTCAATCTTATATCCCCCCCATCGCCTCAGTTTCGTTCTTTTTAAGGCTTTTTTTACTTCTTCGTTGTTGCCAGAGGCAAGTCTCAAGTATCAGGTTTTAACTGTTAATACTGTACACATCCTCAAAAAGAGCAATCTCTTGTCTGTGTACTTAAATTCAACTGAGTGTATGGCCTGTTTGTGTGTGTGTGTAATTGTTTTAGCCATACTCACATAATTGCAAAGGCTTGATCCTGCAGACTCACTTGGTTGCCCTACTTCAGTTATTTCTCCATATTTAGTAAATTTCTTTCAATAAATCGGCTTTGTTTTACTCCTTTTGTCTCAGTGTTGTTGCACATCCTTCTTCTTGCTGATCGGAGTTGATCTATTATTGAAATGTCATAGTTCTCCCACTTTGTTTCATGATTTAAGTCTCTAATTTGATATCTTCATATTCTTGATCAAAACACTGTTCTGTGCTGCATGCAGCTTTCCACAGTCAGTTTGTCCCTCCATGACAACAATAAGTTTCTCATTCAGTCAGCCAGTCATTAAAACAAAGATGATATCCTGCCTTTTTCTGTTGGCACTCTGAATCCAAGGAAGACTCGCTGGAAGGCAGAGTTGGGGTTGGATCGAGACTCCGTCTGGGGTTTGGAGGCAGCCTGCGGGCTGCCAATTGATAATCACCGCCCGGCAATCTGAATCCCGCTGATTTACTGCCATTGCTTCCACTCGGCAGCCTTTTTCTCGCAGTAATTTTCATTTCTTTGTAGTGTCTGAGTCATTGTGCATGAAAGCCAACAGCTTCTTGCCAAGAGAAAATTTACTTTAAAATCCCGCTATTACATTTTCCCATAAAATCAAAGTTAGATGGAGCAGCTGACAGCACTTACTGTGGCAGCACTTTCCCATTGCAGGGAGTTGGCCATAGCTACAGCAGTGACTCCTGTTTTAATGGTCTGTAGTGAGCTCTTTGGTTGTGTAACAATGTAGTTGTAGTTAAGATGTAATCCATCAGAATAGTTTTTTTTATCATCTAGAATAATCTATAATTCACTAGATATCAGTCCCATTACGGTTCATAGTGAAGATGCAGTAGTCTGGTCACTCTGCTCATTTAAGCTGATGTAATATTACATAATAAAACAAACAGTCCTGCTGGCCAACATTTAAGTCGTGGGCTTTCAAAGGAGCACAGAGCTGCACTGAGAGGGTGGAGAGTGAAACTCGTGGGTTAAGGTATTTACACAGGGAGGTGATGAACAAACATGGCTGACCTCATATTTGACGAAGGGTCACCTGGTGTCAGCTGAAGACAGGGCTTTGTGTGTGTCTGTGCGCGGGTTTTCACAAATCATATAAAGTCATGAAAGAACGTAGGAGTAAATGAAATTCGGTGGCTCGCTTGTAGTAACACTGCACCCAAAAAGATGTCATGTCCACACGCCGGCTTCAGATAACAGATCCTAAAGAAGAAAGTGAACCACTGATAAACCCTAACCCTGCTCCTTAAAGATCAGACTGGCTTTGACTGTACACAAAAATATGAACAGTGGTCTTCTTTCCAAACTCTTAGATTGAAAGATCTAATGTGCTGCATTTTGACAGCAGTTTATTTAACATAATAATTTCACTATTTGCAGTCTAGCTCATATTTGGACCTTTGATTTCTACCATCACTAACCCAGATAATATGCACCTGTTTGTGTAACATACACCATGTTGTTGACAGTGACATATAGCAATGAACAGGGGTTACATTTCTTGAAAAAAAAAAAAAAAAAAAAAAATCTAGAGGAAAAATACAGGGGTCTTGAAAATATCAACCTTTACTAACAGGCAAAACCTTAAAGAACAGCTGTGTGTTACTGTTCTTATCATTCTTAAGGACATAACACAGTGACATCCTCCTCATCTTTTGCAGTTGGTCTCCGTCATATTAAGACTCACACATGCACAGAGAGGCTTTCTCCTTCTTTCAGTGAGTCTCTGTGGAGCTCACAGAACAGCTGAACTTTGCTGTGGTGAGATTTTTTGCTGCCAGACTCCCAGAAGTCATGTCATTGGTATTCCCAGTCTGTCGTCGCTGCCCTGCCTCGGCTCCCTCTTCTCAGCATGTTTCACACTGCCATCATGCCATCTTAACATATGCCTCAGCCTTTCATTGCCTCCGTTTCTTTTTTTTTTTTGTTGTTCTCCTTCTTGTTTGGCCTTGTCTTTGTTTTTTCTTCTTCTTTTTTTTCATTCTGTATCATTTGCAAAACAGAAGCTGACAGAAGCGCATCTTTATCGCCTGCTGGCTTTTTGAAAACGGAAAATGCAAACTGATTCATTTTTGCTACAAGCTACAGCAAGAGAGACCCTGACTCAGTGCTCAGACCAATGAGGCTATTTGTGCCAGTGCAGCACTTAACTACTTAGCTACAGCAGATTCAGTCTACAGCATAATGAGCCTTCTAAATGGTGTGCAACAGTTCAACTTTTTGTGACCAGGGAAGTCAACCATCACATCTGTGCAGATATGCGTAGCCTGTGTCAAAGAGAGACATGGGAGCACTCATCTTACATGCGACTGTTTTCTCTACAACTGGAGTGAATCGTCATGGAATAGATGAGGCACAAACCTCACCATGAGGCAGTCAGCATTACACAGTGAAATCAAAAACCTCAGTAAAGCTTGGCTGCGTTGCTGATAAGTCTTGGAATGACATATGTATGTAATGTTTGGTGGTTGTTCATCTTGGCTCAGATATTCTACAATCCCTATGATTAAATTAGAGTACAGTTGGTTAAAGCAGAATTCAACAAAAGTGTCTACAACCAAGTGCAGTTGCCCTCGATTCAACTTTTCTTGGATAACCATGACCTGCATGACTGAGAGTCCTCACAGAAGAGTTCAACAAGGTGTTTTTGTTGTTGTTTTTTTCGAGCTGCTGCACCATGTTTGACTCCTTACTGCTGTTTAAATGCAAGCCAAGATAAAGACTTGTATCCAAGCAACTGTTTGAAGGCCCCTACACACACCCTTGCTTCCTTTGTCCGATTGTTAGTCTGTGTGTCTATTTGCATATGCATGTGTTTTTAGACTCTCTTGCACAGACAGATTATGCACAGCACACTTACAGACATATACCGCATGTCCAAAACAGTGCGGACAAACAAATTCAGGATTTTCATTAAAAAATATATTATTTGACCTTTAACCGATAAATTTTCAACAACACAGATAACTTTGGTTGTCAGCGTTAGTCTCGGCAGTTCGGCTAAAAAGAAGTAAGACTACACACACATCTTGTTTGAGTTATATGCAAGGAAAAGCTCTGTGCTGGCCATGCTTCATTTGACAGTCTAGCGTACCCCCTACTGGTCATGACAGGAAGTACAATTTGCAGTGGTAGCACTTTATTTAATGATCTCTTGGCTGTAGTCAATTAACACATAAACAATAACATAGACATAAACTAAAAATTCAAATTCCTGGACAGAATTCTTACCTAATAGAAAGATTATTTAATACTCAGAAATGACCACCACTGATTTTATTCCTTATTCACATACAAGAGCACAAGCCACTGAATAATGTCTCTGTGTTGGTCCGGTCAGGGCTGTTTTACAAATGCCAGTTGGTTGCTGGGGCTTTGCATACATACAGCCAGCATATGAAATATTCAAAACATGACCTTTAGAGCATTAGGTACAGAAGCTAAAAATTCATGAATTCACATGCGCATGCATTTAACACGTGGAGCTTTTCTCAAATATAAGGTATATACGGCAAATTCTCTGTAGATTGTGTGTGTAGATTTATCTCACCCAGGCCGAACACTGTCCCTGTGATGTCCACTTGCACCTTTATCTGTTCTATACAGTAGGTGTCTAGCCACTGTAAAATCACCTCTGATATACAACCTGCTCTATGAGCAATCACAGCTCATATCAACATTTATCCCATGGTTGTTACTTTTACAGCCACTGCTCCAGTGAATGCGCAGACAATTATGGACCACCTGCTATTACCTCCAAAAGATGAAACAGACATAATGTGGGATCCGTTATTAGGCTCACATATTAAATTCATTTGTATTCCATTTTACCTCTTTTTGGTGAAATTGAAAGAGCTGGGAATGACAAGGAGGCAGCGAGGCTCAGTGTTTTATCTGAACATCTAAGTAATCAGCAAAAAAAATAAGTAAATAAAAATAGTCCATCTATGTTTCAGTCTTTTCTTACTGCTGTAGAGTGCATCCATATTAGAGTGGACTCAAGGATACAGTAAGTTGTTGTTTGGTGCCTGTAGACTGACTTTACAAACACAGCAGAGGGCTGCCAGCTTAGCATCGCTCAATAACTTCCCACACCTCGAGCTGCTTCAGAGAGGGAACGTCTGTCTGTCTGTCTCTCCTCAAGTAGTGCATGCTCGCTTGCTGTATGCTCTCAATATGTGTGTGTGTGTGTGTGTGTGTGTGTGTGTGTGTGTGTATGTGTGTGTGTGTGTGTGTGTGTGTGTGTATTCTACGGCAGCTCACTCCATCACACCTCACTCAGCACCCAAATCCTCCACCACAGGTGCTGAAAATAAAAGCAAACAATGGGAAGCTATTTACAGTTGGCTTATCAAATAGTCATCTGATTCTATTGGTGCAACCTCACTGAAACTAAAATGAGGCCACTTGGCAAGGAAGGTTTTACCATAGGTGCAATAAAAATAAAATAAAATAAGAGTCATAACATTAATGAATCTTTGCATGATCATTTGTTTTGTCCTGTAACATTTGTGGCATCCTATTAGAAATAGCACAATACTGTATTTGTATTGCATTGCAGAACAATTGCTGTATGAACTCAGTAGTGACAATCCCTCATTGATTTTGTTCATTTATCCCTCCTCATCCTATCAATACGCTGTCCCGTTCAGAATATTCCTGCTAAGACACTGGGTTTAGCAGTTATCTCATGCAGTATTAACATACTGGCTTCGCACCCTCCTCTCCAGGGCAAAGGTCAGTCAGCATCTTCACCGCTCAGGCCGCCTCTATAGTGTGACTGACTGACAGGGCCACATGGAGAGATTTCTGGGATCTCCAGGGGCCGAGGTTTAGCCAAGCAGACATTCACTCAGTCCCTGCGAGGATGCTGGATGCTTTGTGTGCAGTTAAATACAGTATATGTGTGTATCTCTGTGCAAGTCTGAGTGGCAGGCCGGGGGCAGTGGTGTACGTGCATATGTGTGTACTTGTGTGTGTGTGTGTGTGTGTGTGTGTGTGTGTGCGTGCGTGTGTGTGTGTCTGTGTGTGTTTTGTACTGTGGCTCAGGTCTGGCAGTGCTCCAGCTCTCAAGACTAATCAGTGCTAATGTCTCTGGTGTGCCCTTGTTTACTGAACAGCTAAATACAGGAGGACAAGAAAAGGGCCGTCTGCTACTTAAGCATGACACAGCCTGCAATTTTGAATCGCTGTTCTCGTAACACTTCCTGCATTTGCTCCCTATAGGTCTCGGGCCATAAACAGTCCTCATAGGCTGTGACTTGCTGTTTGATCTTGAACACCTGCACTTTATTCTATTGATATTCTCCTGCTGCTTAAAAGAAAACATCTGTGTTTCCTGACCAAAGCAATTTGTACTGTAGAAACCGCACAGAATACGGATGGGGTCTTCATTGTAGACACAAGAGTCAGATAATGTATTAATTTAGTTATTGAAACAATGCTGATTTAATAAATCCATCAGTAATCAATACTGTTATATTGTGTTGCGTTGTAATGAGTGGTGAATATGGGATAAGCCACGGCCTCTGTGCTCTGTTTTCTTGAGTTCCTGTAAGGAGACTCAGTCGTGCAAAAGCATTGCTTTTGCAGAGTCACTCTTGCAGTAAAATTACACTCAAATTGCATGCATGCACTTGTATGTGTCCATCGAATTCATATTTTCTCTCTATTCTTTGTTTTTTCTCAGTGGGTGAAGGCAAAAACATGATCCCCATGGACCCCAACGGCCTGTCTGATCCGTATGTGAAGCTCAAGCTCATACCAGACCCCAAAAACGAGACCAAGCAGAAGACCAAAACCATCCGCTCCAGCCTCAACCCCACATGGAACGAGTCCTTTACTTTGTGAGTCAATTAGCTGTTGTCACCTACAGCCTACAGTACACTATTGTCTATTCTTTAATGTTCATGGCCTAACGAATATAATGTAATGTGAATTTGATGTCAGATGTACATTAAAAACGACGTATAAACTACTTGTACTGCTGCTTTTAGTATCCTCTATAATACCATGTCATCACTATAATACCACTGATACACTTTTACCACTGCTTAGAATGGTACTGCTGCTACTGCTGTCGCTGTCACCAGTGTTGGAGTTGTTACTTAAAAAGGTCATTCATTATATACTAATTGAATGATGATAATGATGTGTTATAGTCTGTGCAGTCTTTTACAACCAGTGCCGTTTATATATACATATTTTTTTGCATAATAATCATAATGCCATCTCTGTGTTGCACAGCAAGCTGAAACCTACAGATAAGGACCGCAGGCTGTCGGTGGAGGTGTGGGACTGGGACCGGACCACCAGGAATGACTTCATGGGAGCTCTGTCTTTTGGCGTGTCAGAGCTCATGAAAGCTCCAGTCTGTGGCTGGTAACGCTCACTTCCTTAAGGATAGACTACTACCATCGACACTCATGAAATTGCACAGTGTTGGTATTAACTAGGGGGAAGTTTCCAGTTGGAGGCTCCAGCAGCTTTGAAATTCATTCAACATATACATACTGTAGCTCTGTATTCTTATCCTGTATCCTGTGGTGTTTTATGGAATTATATAAAAAGAAACATAATGAAAAATTTTATAATTTTGTTGGTAATGGCTATTAATGGCCCCATTAGTCATAACTAGTAATAGCAAAACCCAACATACATCAATAGAAACAAAAGGGTCAGCAGTTTAGTGAAGTTTATGAAGCTAGCCTCCTCTGCCTCTTAGTGTCCAGTAAAAGTCTCTATATCAGGTTCCCGACACAACACAGCACCCTCTCAGTTAAACAGTGGGCTGAGTTTGGGATTTTGTGGTGGGTAATAAAAGCAGATGTACTGAGACATATCAGGAATTGTGCTAACGCTAAGGCTGGTGCTAGATCCACCAGAGCCATAGAGACGGTTGCTTTGCTATGAACTGTACCTATGCCCAGTAGGGCAAGAGGAGTGAAAGATGAATGAAAGTTGAGTAGAAAAAGGGAAGGTAAATCAATTCATCTGCTATAGTTTCCTATCTTACAACATTTCTCTCCGTGTTTATCCGTATGTCTCCATCCTCCTCCTCCCTGTCTTTCTCCCTGCCTCTTCCTTCACTTCTTGGTTTCCTCTCCCAGGTATAAGTTATTGTGCCAGGAGGAAGGGGAGTACTACAATGTTCCCATCTCAGAGGAGGATGATGGTAATGAGGAACTGAGGCAGAAATTTGAGGTGAGGGTCACACTTAAATTATCACCACTGTGCATTATTGTCATCTGTCATCTGAATTATTGACTTGTCGTTTCTTAGTTCTGATACGTTTGTTTGCCTTTTGTTTTTTTTTTTTGTAGCTCAGTCTCAATGCTTATTTTTCTGGTCTATGAATGGCTCTTTATGAGACTTTTCTTTTGGGTGACTAGTAAAATATTTGTCTTTATATTTATATCAGAGTCACTGTTGATGATGACATTGGCAACTCAGTCATTGTCACAGCTGTGTCCAGGTTTGTGACTAAGGCCATCACACTGACAACATCTTTCCTAAGTCAGTCCAACCTTGTTTATCTCATTTAAATAAATCCAACTACTTTTTACTTAATCCACTATTAATGGGTGAGTATGAGCATCTGAGCTGTTGGTCCGGGCGCCCTCAGCTTACAAACAAGCATGTCCATGAGAATTATCGAGCGGTCACATGCTCGCCTCAGCTGTTAAATTAAAGATGACGGTGAGACGGCTGCAGCTTTCAAAGACCTCCTCAGCTCAGGGTGGTTTTGCACAGGAGAATTCATTTCTACGACGAACGTGTGTGTGATGTGTGCGTTGATTCGCTCTTACATCAGAGAGATTCCCGTCTGGAGTTAAATCAAAGCAGCCCTTTGATATGTCTTTTTTTTTCTTCTTTTTTTTTTTTTCGCACCGACAGCTGTCTTTTAATCTACAGAGACATTTTCTTTGACAAAAACGAGGCTATTTGATTCAAGGTCCGAGATATTTTGATACTGTATCTTGTTTTAAACAAATAGAGTTTGTATCATTTGTTAGTTAATAGTCACACTAATTGTAGTGTGTGCATATAAACAGTTTTATCAGGTAGTATATCAGATCTTTGATGCTTTGTATCTCAGAACTGCTTTTACTCAGTTTGTAGAATCGCAAGCTGTTGAAATAAAGACTAAATTTTAGTTCCCAGAATTCAGTCAGTTTCCAAAAGATTTGGAAATTGTAGTTTTTTTTTTTACTTGAAAATAAACCACCACTCACTGCACTATAAGCCGTGTAGCTGATGTTGACCTTTTCTGAACATTTGTGAGAGGCTGACATTGTAGTTTTGCAGCGATTTGTGAAAGTTTTAAACTTTTTGCCTCTTTATAGGATGAATGTAGTTGTTTCTGCTCCTCAATGACAACTCGACATGATTTATATAAAATGATTTGATGATCATGATCAAAGCACATTTCCACTGATGATGTAAAATGTAAAAAAAAGATAAAAAAATTGAGAATAATGTAACAGTATCTTGAATTACAAGTAAATAATAAGTTCCCACCTTTCAGATGCCACGCAAACAAAAACACATTGCACAAGACCCATTTTAAGGTGCATTAGACGAGACATGACTGCATGCTCCTTTCCTTCATACTGAAGCGTCAGTGATTCTTGCTGAGAGCCAAGCAGTGCTCTTTGTGGTCCTCTGATTGTCCTCTCATATTGTTCAGCCTCTCAGTGGGAACCCAGGTCTCTTGAGGAGACTTTATAAATGAATTTTCCGTGACATTTCTGCCACACACAGTGGACCATTGTAGGTAGAATTAGAAAAAATGGCAAGGCAGGATAGGGATTTTACTCATATTTCAACAATAATAAATGTAAAATGTTTATATTATTCCTCGCAACTCCATATAAAAATTACTTTAACATAAGTGTTAAAAACTACTGCCGTTGTAAACAAACTTTTTGCAGCCTCACAAAACATGTCCATTACCTTTTGAGCTAGTTTTCCAAAGCAGGAGCTGTCAGGTACCCGGCCAGTTTTGGGAGTTTGAAACATTTCTTTTTTTCAGTGGTGACATGACGGAACAGGTCTTTGTAGGTCTTCATACAGAAGGAGGTGTTTCTGTAATGATGGTGGGAAGAGGGAGAAACAAGGTGAAGAACAGGAGAGTTGATTGAGATCGGAGAAGAGTCTGACCTCCTATCACCCGTCTGCATGTGGTTGTGATGGTAACAGCTCCACAAGACCTGCAGTACATATGTTCACCAAAATGAGATGCATGATGCACCACGGTCAAGGTGTTGGTGTTTCGTGTGTGTCGGGGTTCAACAGGTGGTCCTCCGAACGTTTCTCGCAAGACAGTATTCTCTATGCAGCATGCTCAGCATGCATACTACAGTATATATGATTACATCTGACACTCCAAAACAACCACTTTCTTTTTAACCTGAAAAGCATTACCTCAATGGCAACACTGTTTGATATATACAGTACCTAATATAAAGGCTTTTAAAGTTTCCTAAGTGTGCCGTCCACTTAACTTTATTGTCTTTATCTTTTTTGGATGCCATACGGCCTGGAGAACCTCCCTCTCTCTCTCTCTCTCTCTCTCTCTCTCTCTCTCTGTCTTCTTTCTTGTTTTTCCTCTTCATAAACCCCTCTGTGGTTCTCTCCCTTTTTTCCCCTTAGCCTCCTGCTCCCTCCTGTGTGCTTGGTGAGACTTATACTGTACAAATGCTTCTTCATCCTGTGTCACGTTGTCATATTTAATGCAAGAGTTTCTCTCTTCCTCTCTCCCCTTCTTGCCCCTGCTCTCAGGACTGCCAAATTAACTTTAATCTAAAGGTAGCCCTCTCCTCTCCTCTCCTCTCCTCTCATCTCCTCTCTTTTCTTCTCCTCTCCTCTCCTCTCCTCCTCCTTTTGTCTCATCTTGTTGTGGTGACACGTCTCCTTCACTCCTCCTCACGTCTGATCATTTGTATGTGGTTCCAAACTACTGCAAATCGATCCAGTTTACTAACAATTTGTTCTGGGTGTGAGTTGGGTATTCATAAAAGAAATTACAATAAATAAACAGAAAGAAGCAAACCTATATTGCTCCAATAAAAACAATCAATGTCTGAACTTGGAAGAACTCAAAATTTCCGCATGAATCAAGAGAGCATTTTTGTAGAGGATGAAAGGGAATGAAAATATAACTGCAGATGGATTTATTTACTACAACAAAATTTCTTCACCCGACGCCACATATGGAATATGTGTATATTTGAATCAACCGAGAGTACAGTTCTTCGGCTTCACTGCTTCCTGTTCCTCAGAGGTTGTCAGAGGATTGTTAGTAAATCCTGACACTGTACTGCTCACAGTTCATGGCTATACATCTGTCTGCATGTGTGTCTTTGTATTCCGTATGTGCCTTGTCTATGGATCACTCTGCCTGTCTACATCTTGCGTGCTTCCATCATCGTCGCTGCAGGTGTAACCTGGACGTACATGGTCTTCTCTTAGAGCTTGCTGAAGCATTATGTGTCATATTTTCTACTTCTTCTATCTGCAAACATCCCATTGTATCTTGACATCAGACTCCACATTCAGACTGAACTAATGCAGGAATGGTGAACTAATGAAATAGGCCTCACTTGATACAGCACATGTAGAGAAACAAAACCTATTATGGCCACCAGATGTCAGCACTGAACTGACATACATCGCCAGAATAATGTTGCTGTGTGTGTGTGTGTGTGTGTGTGTGTGTGTGTGTGTGTGTGTGTGTGTGTGTGTGTGTGTGTGTGTGTGTGTGTGTGTGTGTGAGTGAGTGAGTGAGTGAGTGAGTGAGTGAGTGAGTGAGTGAGTGAGTGAGTGAGTGAGTGAGTGAGTGAGTGAGCGCGTGTGTGTGTGTATGTGCTTGCAAGGTAACACTATTTTTTCCACTCATAAATCTTCACCTTGCTTGTTCATCATACTCGAAGATTTGATTTCCACACCGACTTTATACTTTATGATTCTCAGTCACATTTGCTGAATTTCTTTGACCTTCAGTTTTTTTTATTTTTTTTTATTTAATCACCATGGTAATATCCAACTAGTTATCCAACTTTAATTAGACATAAAAAATGAAGTCACATTTGGGGTTTTTGCTTGTTCAAGAAAATAATAGAGGTCAGGTCATTTTCACTTAAGTTATGTGCATGTTCCACGTTTGTGCCACACTGATAGATACCACTATATCACTGTGACTGTTATAGTGGCAGCTCTGTAAACATATATTCAACCACCTATGGATCGAACTCTGCAATTTCTTTTTTGTCTGTGTGTATGAGTTACACTCTTATTGCCCCGCAGCTATCTGCATATGAGAATCAGCTGTTGTGGCTTACACCTATACTCAAGCGTACTAAGTGAGTGAGCCTTTTTGGCTCCCTTCTCCCTATGGTTTCAGGACCAAGCAGTTGTGGAAGACTCTGATCAGGTGCGTCTGAGAGGAAGGAAGTAAGGCTGCTCGCTCGGCTCGGCTCGGCTCGGCTCGGCCAGGCTCTTTTTATTGGCTAAAGCTTACAGGTGTGCTGTGGTCTGGTGCGGTCTGCTCTGCTTTGAGTTTCGCTGCTGCTCTCCCAGATTAAGAGCAGACTATGGTAGATGCCATTAACCAAACTAAAGCTGCTCAGCGTTGGTTGTGCCACGTTAAATGTCTTGATTTAATCCGAATAGTATGAAATAGTCTGAATTGAAGCGTAAAAAGAAATTTAAAGTGATTCCTGAAGTGTGAAAAGTGATGAATCAGGGAATTTGTCATATCAGTCTGTTGTCCGATAACATCCATTCTTTTCCTGCAGATCTCTTTATTCTGTCAACAGATATTGAAAGAGTCTTGAAACCATTTTCTCCAAAATACATGAGCGACTTTGTAGAGAAACTGTTAGTGATTATTTGTTAATACCAAAGCGACCTTCACTGGCTTTACATCTGGTAAAGGTGGGTTGCTCACAGGGGGCATGACTTCCCCTTTACTTACACATATCTAGATTACATCCATCTATCTTCTCAGGAACTTCTTTGTAGCATGTGGATGTAGATTGTAGTTATGGTGTCGGAGTACAGCATGATTTTGGATCTGTGTTTGGCCTTGGCTGAGTGTGAAACCTGGACATGTCAATGTGGGGTGTGCTTTTGTGCAGAAAGACAGAAAAGTAGGGAAACTTATGCGATATTTGGTAGTTTTTCAGCATTCAGGATGCCTCGATATGTGTAATTTTTTTAGCATAATGTGCTGTAGTTTTCTAGCAAGCGTCTTGAAGCATCTTGCCCCACTGGGAGATTGAGCATGTCTTTGGCATGGAGGAAATACAAAGAAGAGAAGCTCTTTACACTTCTGCAAATACAGGTCAACGTCAGAGACAGTTGTCTGCGCATGCATGCACGTGGAGAAGCCACAGTGTGGCATCCTTGCCTTCATTACTCCAGGAGTCTCCAGTGAGAAATCAGCAGTGCAGTTGTTAGGTTTGATGTGATTATAACAATAGAAATGGCTTTTTCTTAGAGTCTGCCTTTACCACACAATAAGAAGTGATTGCAATAATGTAATGCTTAAAATGATGTTCTGCCTGTTTCCAGTTATGCAGGTGCATCTTCACAACATGTTAAGTGATACGTAAGAGTGTCTAGATAGTCTGACTTTCGATAAAAGTGTCACTTAACATACATATATTCATGTTCATTCTTCATAATGTTAGTGATCTAGTTTAAAGTTCCCGCTGAATTATGATGTTAACAAATAACAGTCGACAAGAACATCCCATACTGAGCTTGTAATTCATTTTAATGAGAATTGCTTGTTATCACGTTTTAAGATGGCTGGGTCACAGGCAACAAGATAACAATTGTAAATAAATGTTAACGTCTCCTCTTGTTTGACACAGTTTATTGCACTTTATTAAATGGTATTTGTTTGTATGGGGCCATTTTTTTTATCACATCAGCTCCACAATGGCACCACAGTCTCATTTCACCCACTTAATTTTGAATTCTGCTTATCAATCGGTGTATTGTGGCTGTGATTGAGCAAATCAACAGTGTGAGTGAGTGTGTGAGCGCATGAAGAGGATAATCAGCTAAAGCTGTCATATGACATCTTAGGAATGAAATTCAAACATCTGTAATATTCCTGTGTATGATAGTGACTGTAGAGGATTTAACGACAGGGACATTGGAAGGTTTGGTCTGGAAATGTTCGTCATTGCATCTCACCACAAGAAGAATCCACCACAAAGAAACTGTTCGGTCTCTTTTCAATTTGATAACTTTTCAAGGTCCACATTTTATGAATTTGAGGAACTAGTTATTTTGATTAAACTACACACTGTCATTTTACATTATGTGTGTGTTACTTTTAAGATGTGTATCTCTTATACACTTTGTCCTCTGTGCCCTGAGTACAGAAAGCCAAGCTAGGCCCAGGTAAGAAGGTGATCGACGAAATGGACGACTCCCGCTCCAGCCAGCTGCCCTCCAACAGCCTGGACCAAGTCAAACTCAGCGACTTCTTGTTCCTGGCTGTGCTGGGGAAAGGAAGCTTCGGCAAGGTGAGGCAGCTGAGCTGAAATCAAAATGCATCTCAACAAAGAGAGCAAGACGTCCAAGAATAAATCGTTCCCTGCCCTGTCTCCACCCCTCTCCCTGTTTCTCCGAAGGTCATGCTGGCAGAGATGAAGGCCACTGAAGAGCTGTACGCGATCAAGATCCTGAAGAAGGACGTGGTGATCCAGGACGATGATGTCGAATGCACCATGGTGGAGAAGAGAGTCCTGGCCCAAGAGGACAAGCCGCCCTTCCTCACACAGCTCCACTCGTGCTTCCAGACTGTGGTAGGTAAAAAGCTCCTGGAAAACACAACAGGACAAGTCACCCCAGGTCAGGTCACGCAAATTAATTCATGAGGGGGCTTTTAGCTAAACATATTACTCATGAAGTGATGTAGAGAGCAGTAGAGGACGTGCATGACGAGTACAATTAAAAACAAAAACAGAAGAGGCAACAAACAAACCCCAATTGGAATGCTGAGGAGTGTGTGTGTGTGTGTGTGTGTGTGTGTGTGTGTGTGTGTGTGTGTGTGTGTGTGTGTGTGTGTGTGTGTGTGTGTGTGTGTGTGTGGTCATACCAGAACCAGACCACACAACCTGAGAGCACACAGTGTATGAGTGAAGAGACATGCTCTCATAGATACATGTATTTTGTGCACACACACAGGTACATTATGTAGCACATGCTCACACGCACACACACACACACACACACACACACACACACATGTCAATACAAGTTCATTGTGATTCCTTACATAAGAGCAGACACAAATACAGATGTATGCATCCACATGCAAGGAAACAAGTCTGGCTACACACACACATAAACTTCATTACAACAACTATACATTTAATGCCACTAAGGCACACTAAGCTGTCATGCACACACATATACTACACAATAACTTGCAGTCAGTCTTCCCTCTTCCTCGTGTGTCTACGAAATCTTCGAGGATCATCTCTCACTGCTTCGCTTTAACACCCACCCAGACATGGAGACAGGACTTCCTAAACCCTGAGCCAAATCCCTCTCAGATCAAGTTCCTTTATGTCTTTCATGTCTTCGAGAATCACTCGAGGTATCACAGATAATAATAGCTGGTGGTTTCTGACTGAGCGGCATAATGTGATGGTCTTTGTCCTTTCATGACACATATAAAGTCAAATAACCTGATATCCCGATTTTTAGTCTCTAGAAAGGGTCAAGCTCCAAAAACACTAGACCCTACAGTTCCTCTAATTTAACCTGACAGCGTCTTTCATTAGAACTTTTTCATGCCCCACTCCGTACATACTGTATATACATGTTAGTCCACATGTGCAGGAAATCATTGGTTAGCTTTGTCAGAATGCCTCTTGGTAAATGCACCCAGCCACTGGTTAGACGACGGCAAAGCTGAACGAGGCCAAGCTGAACTATAGCAGCTGATTAGAGCTGTAGCACCAGCAGGCAGACGGAGGAAATAGAAAGAGACACAGCTTGGCTCATAGCATATTCATGAATACACAAACACGTGTACACCCCCAGCCCACGCACACATCACACACACACACACACACAAAAACAGACTAACTTAGTTGCACACAGACTTAACTGGATTAAAAAAAAAAATTGTTGCACCTAGGGTTGTCGCAATAAACCAGTATTTATGATAACCATGGTATTTAAAAAATGAAATATTAATGTCATGTTGATAATACACATATGATTATATTGTGATGGCAGATGTTAGGTCTTGGGGATCTTTTGTTTATCAGTTCATCTGGTTGCCTTTTCACTATCTATTCAATATAAATGTTCTTTTTGTACAGTTATGTTACAGACTCTCTCTCCACCTCCCTACACTCGTATTTGAGACTAATTTATTTGCCAAAAAAGAGTAGAATAAATTAAGTTACAGATGAATTTCACTGAAAGCATTACTATTTTTTTTTTCAAATTTTCTATAGATATCGCAGTAATATCGTTATTGTGAATTTAGGGCTGAAAAATTCATCGAAATGTTATCGAAATCACTATATGGCCAAATAAATGAGTAAAATAAAATGTGATAAAAACGTGTCACAACATACCATCAATTAAGTATTGTGGTGTTACAGAGATGCCCCAGCCTACAAATCATATTCTCCAGATGTAAGGGAACATTCTTGTTTGGTATTAAGCTCCAACCAAATTCACATCATCATCATTTCTAAAAAGTTTCAGTGAATGAAAATAAATGCAAGAATGACCATTCCAACTGAAATGGTGACTCACATCACAATCGCAATATCTGCCAAAATGATCACAATATCGTATTGATTGCGTATTTAGTCCTATGTGAATTTTTTTGGCCATGATAATCGTGTAGTCACAATCTGATAATGTGACAGCCCTATTATAAACCCGTGAAACAAACAATAATTCATCCTAAACTAAAATTTGCACATTAAAGGCAGGTATAGCACTGCTGGGAAAGACTCTGTGGAGTGTCTTATTGTCTGGATGTTTCAGTTTGTAAGTGTTATTAGAGAGTCTGATTTATTTTCCCTAAGTTTTGTATCCATTGTATCCAACTGTAACAAACTGCTAGAGTTTCATCCAGTTCAGCTTTTGTGTTAGTAAAGATACAGGCTCATAGGCAAGGTTTGATCTCACTTAGCTGTTTCACACAAACGCTTTAAGACTTACGATGAAATTCCCCTTTTCAAAAAGAATCCCAAAATGGTTTTTTTGTATGACACTATGTTGTCAATATTCATCAGAATCAAATCCAGCTGAAGCATCATTTATTGAGTGAGAACACCACTGTGTCAGTGAGATAGAAGAACACAGCTGAATGTGAGAGGTACAGAGATGTAGAGCGGGTGTAGTGTACACCGTCTACATTGTCAGAGGAGGGATAGTTGTTTCTTATTTTGACAGTAAGGGACCATCAAACACAGCCTGACGAGGGTCAGGCCAAACTTGTCATGGGCTGTAAGGGACCAGCACTGTTAGACAAAGAAAATATTTCCTGACAGATGTCTGTGTTGAGTGTTTTCTTTTTCCACGAAACGCTTTGTTGTGGGCTTTTTAGGTCACCTTGTCATGGAAAGTGTAGCGTGGAACGATGGAACGGCTCAGACAGCAGGGCGGGGGGAGGCTGTAACACTGAACTGTATCTTTACTGTTTAGAGCTTTGACAGCGAATAGAAAAGCTGTGTTATTTCACAGCTTTTGTGGAACTTGCAATTTTTTTTGTGCAAAAATAGTGATGTTGCATATTTGTCTCCCTCTATCCTCCCCATGTCCATGTCCATCTCCTCTCCTTGTGTACCTCTTTCTGTATGACCACAGGATCGTCTCTACTTTGTTATGGAGTATGTGAATGGGGGTGACCTCATGTACCATATCCAACAAGTGGGCAAGTTCAAGGAGCCTCAGGCAGTGTAAGATTTTACTACAGCCTCTTAGCAACCTTGTATTGTAATATAATGGTGAATAAAAAAGAAACAGCAGCTGCTACAGTACTATAGCAATTTTGTACAGTGTACGATTTTCTGTGATGGAATTATTTCTGGAATATAGAAAAGCTTTCTTCAAGTGTTATGAAGGTTCATTTTCCATGTGTTGAGAATCTGTAAGTGTGTGGTTGTTATTGCAGGTTCTATGCAGCGGAGATTGCTGCTGGTCTCTTCTTCCTGCACAGTAAAGGAATCATCTACAGGTGAGTTTTAACCAGTTTACACAGTTTACATACATATTCAAAGTAATAATTAGACTTTCTGTGACATATTTCATATCTGATCATACCAGCAGTTAACCATTCTATAGTGAGAGATCCTGCTTTTGTTTGTCTTTTGATGAAAACATCAGGCAGCAGCAGCAGCAGCAGGGGTTTGTTTGGGATAAATAGCAGAAGAATGAGGCAGTTAGCGTTAGCGGTGAAAGCCACCTGATGAGACGTCTAAAAGCAAAAAGTCAACAGCTTAGAGGATGTTTTGAATGTCTGTTTGCTTCCTCAGGGATCTGAAGTTGGACAATGTGATGCTGGACTGTGAGGGACACATTAAGATTGCTGACTTTGGCATGTGTAAAGAGAACATGTCAGAAGGAGTGAGCACGCGCACCTTCTGCGGCACTCCAGACTACATCGCCCCAGAGGTAAGTAAGGACCAACATGGAGACGTGCGTGCGTGTGTGTGTGTGTGTGTGTGTTTTTTTTTTTTTTGATGCATGAGGTCATCTCTGTCACTGTCTGGTCTGAGCCTGTGTCACCCTTGTGCTCCAGATTAAGGTCACTGCCTCAGGATAGACACACACACACACATACACACACACACACAACATATACACACTAGCATAATGACGTAAGCATCCCCGGTCAGACAGACGCCCAGTGTGTCTTCTGGCAAGTCCAAATTAACCCAAACACACAAGCTGGGGTCTCTGTACGTCCCTGACGGTTTTCTCGCCAGTGAAGTCGATCCTTAATCAAACTGTCGGTTTGATCAGCTTCGGCGGTAATTGCTGAAGTCAAGACGAACTCACTTGACCTTACAATATGACCTTGTCATTTCTGATCACGATTGTGGTCATGTTGCAATCACACATGCCTGGATGCTGCGCTTGTTTTCGCTAGTTTTGACTAGTTACATCTATACAATGATGTGGACGCACAGTACGTCTTAATGTTCCACCAAGTGAATGACCCTGTTCTCACTTAGGAGTAAATCCAAGATGACCTGGATGATTGATAAACCCACCGCTCTCCATAGTTGTGCATCACTGGAAATATTTCAGTGCCATTTTCCAAAATGAAACTACCTAACTTTGCTGGGTATCAACATTTTGTTCAAGAAAACAAATAGGAACAAATCTTGAAACCAGACTAATATCTATTATTCAAAGCTGTTTCTCCTAATTTCACCAAATATAACAGGAAAGGTCTGACGCAGTGGCTTTCAGCTGTTCATACTTTCTGTACTGATTTAGTTTGTCCACCTCTCTGGCCATTATCAGTTGGTTGGCTTCTATTTAATGGTGGGCTGCGTTATCGATTCTCTCTAAAACCCTCTCTGATAGACTGGGAGGTTAATTCCGCCCCACGGACGCAGGGTGAACATGCTGTGACCGTTCAGAGTCAGACTGACACTAATGCGCCAGCCACGGATGACACAGCAGGAGAGCAGAGCAGCTACTATTTCCATAGCCAAGACTCACAGTTCATGTCACACACTTTAGGCTAAGTCACACATGCATACGTATGATGGCACACAGTCACATGCATGACGCACCTCATGCGCACAGTTCCTCATACACTGATAAATATCTGAATGCGCACAAGCTTTCAACAGTCACACAAACCCAATCATGCACGCACTTGTACATGAGTGTTTTTGAGCACACACTCAAAAACACTCCTAGGTGGGGACTGACCTTAAAAACGCTCTTACAGTGGTGACATTTTCAGAGATAATCGAGGGAAAGTGCTCCTCAAATTGCATTTGACAGAAGGATCAACTATTAATTATTTTACTAGCTGAATTTAACATCATGGTTCGGACACATGCTTCATGCAATTAACTTTTATTGGTCCCTTGTTTTTGTATTGTTCTTACAGCACCTTTCATGTATTGAACCTGCTTTAGGTGCATACACATTATATAAGCTGTCAGAAGCAGCTACAGTACTAAAGGAATGTCCTATAGTTCTCATTCAAAAGAGCTTGTTTCTTTTCATCCTGAAGCTGCAGTGAGTAGTTTGTCTAATTTGAATGTGTTACTGATTTTTTTAATCTTTTTTTTTTACGTCAATAAGCTCACCCTTTGTTCTACATTAGGTTGTGTTTGATTGATCTACTCAGCCTGACATTGCACATACATGAGTGATGGTGACGCAATTGGTTGATCTCTGAAATTTGAATGAAGTCACATCAACAAGTTGTAGGTGTCAGTCTTTGGAGGGATTTAATTCAAACCCCTCCACCTTTCCGACAGGCCGTTTTCAGCCTTAATCACGTAGGTCAAAGGTCAGTGGTAAAGGAGGAAAATAGGTTTCTGATTTCCTGCATCCAACCGTAAATTCCAAAGATTTGAGAACCACCTATATGGACACCAGAGGGCCAATTCACAGAGGTGGGGTGGGGAGCACCTGCCAACCTGAATAAGGAAACCTCTCATGCTGTGTAGTGCACATTTGTGTTTGTACGAGCTGCTATCGTGAGGTCACTTCTGCGACATAGTTGTGTTGGTGGGTTTGTGCCTGTTTGTATCTTGACATAGATGTGAGGCGAGAAATGTTTTCACTGGGTCTCCTGGTGACAGAATGCAGCAGTGTTCCTGCTGCTAGTCACCACACACAGACACACACATGTGCAGGCGCGCAGTTTTCACTGTGTTTACTCTGACCTATATAGCCAGTCATTGGTAGCTCCTGTCTGGGAGGAATGCTCACACTAATGTGAATTTACACCTCAATGACTTTAACACAGAGAGAAAGAGATAGTGCGGAACACAGAGAGAGAGAGAGAGAGACAGACAGAAGGGAGCAAACACAAAAAGAGAACAAAGGAGACATAAGGTATTAACTGTGAGGAAAAGAGCAGAAGCTGATAAGTGTAACCGGACACTGAAGGAAAGTAAAGAAAAGCGGGAACTGAAACCAACTGCCTAACGTTGACGACACTGTGAGGCATTTCAGGAGAGCATTTGAGGATATTGAGCTGTCTAACTTGGGCCATTTCCCTCCATGCCTTACTTAGTTCCCGCTGTGGTGTGGTTTTAGGAGGCATAAGTGTCCACCTCGCTGCTCAACTCCACTGTGTGCTCGAACATCGGGCTGCAGTGCCAGGATGATATCATACAAATGAATTCATAAACTGCGATCTACTGTCAGCTGGTGGTCCTCCAGAACGTGTTAATGTGTGATAATACAAGATAGTGAGGCAGAACTTACTAATCTAATATGTTACACTTTCTCAAACAGCATTGATATGTACAAGAGTGGTTAGTCTGCGACATTCATTTTCTCCGTCATCTTTTCATTTGCTTTAATGAAGGAACTTAATTTATTTCAAACAAAAAGTTCTCACATGCGCTCGTGACTTTGAAAACGGTTTTGCTCATTTATAACCGTACCCAAATGTTTTGCTTCAGGCGACTTGACTGTGCACAATTCAGGGTTGTTTAAGATGCAGATACGTACCGTGGCTGCATTTTCGTTGTTGAATAATGACTGTCATTTCTCCAAAAGTTTGAGGACTGGGAATAGCAAGCCAACAGCAAGCCTGAGTCATCGTGGACTTGCCGTCTGGCCACATGCCTTTTGCAGCGGCAGCTCCATTTTTAAACCCTTCCACCAATTACTGAGCACTCAAACCAGTGTTTTCAGAACAGAGCTGTTAGTAGTCTTACAAAATCACTTCATCCGTGGGTAGAAAAGTGAGTGAGAAGTGAGAAAAACGTCAGGGGAGGGGAGAAGGAGGTGGAAAAGAGAAAGTGAGAAAGAAGGAGCAAATGAGACAGAGGAGAGGAATTGACAGCAGTGTAGAGAGTGGGAGCATGAAAGCAGCTGTGGAAACTTTCTAATAGCAGTTTATCACTCTGACAGATTATTTGAAAATTCAGAAATGATAGAAATCTTTTATCTTTTATCCTCTCCTCTCCTCTCCTCTCTCTGCCTCGGGGATCAAAATGCATATTTTTTTCCCTGCTGCTTCATTATACTGCCATGTGCATGCCATTACAATGTATTTTCCCCATTTTTAATTAACATCATTAGCTTGTATCGGTCAGCTACTGCTAATAGATACAGTACATGATGCATGGAAAGAAATATTTTATAGTGTCACTGATAATATCACCATATATCATCATATCATCATATGCTGCGGCAGTTCAGCTGTGAATCTGTAATTATATCTTATATACTGCGAATTGAGAATTACAGTTTTTATCTATTATTCACTGTACCTTTAGTTTGTTGAGTTATCTGTGTAGATATTGAGACTCACATGTTTACACAGAACAATTATCTAATTAACAAGGACATTTTCCTTTATTCAAGACTGAAGAACTGAGCATAACTGAAACTGACACGGGTACACGCTGCATATTTTTCTTAACCTTTGTGACCATTCTTTCTGTAATCTGTCGCTCACAAGCCCTCCCCACTTTATGGAAGTTCAATACTAAATTGCTGCGGTGCCCTTTTACGTTGTCTGTTTGATCATATGTGAAAAGGTGCTGTTCATGTACCGTGCTACTTGCAGCGAGGGACTCTCACGTAAAGCCCAAGGCTGCTCATTAATATCATCAGTGAATGAAACCAACCACAGCATACACTACTGAGAAATGCTTTCAAAAACAGACTACTAAAGCATGGCCTGATGCACACTGTATCTGCTCCACAGCACACACATTCCTCAAAGGGATCCGATAACAACAGCAGAGCAGATATTCACTTAGCACCCTGTAACAGTGTTGGTCGCAAGGGCGGTGATGTGCGCTGTAGTGTTTGAACCATACTGAGTTTTTTTTTTTTTTTTTTTTCTGTTTCCATATGGAGGATGAGGGTTAGAGGAGCACAGGTTGGTGCTTGTGTGTGTTTGCATGTGTGTGTGTGTGTGTATGTGTGTGTGCGTGTAGTGAGGAGAGTAGCCTTGAATAGCTAGCAGTCTGATCCAGAACTGTCATGTAGCATTAGGTCTAATTCGAGAGAGATGTCTTAAGCAATGCACATGCATGCACACATGCAAACACACACACACACACACACACACACACACACACACACACACACACACACACACACATTAAGAATCATGTAAAAAAAAAAGATGAATGTAAACAAAGATAATTTATTTTTCTCTTACCCTCTTTCACGCTCTCTCTCTCTCTCTCTCTCTCACACACACACACACACATACACATACACACACACATTTGTGCTGCCGTGAATCAACAGAGCTCTCCTGGCCAGAGGCTTTCATACAATAAAGTAAAAAATAAAACAGGATGAGAGCAGTGAATGTCAGGCACAGGTCACGCTTGTCTATTTCCATCACTGGCAACCTGGCAGAATAAAGACTACTTCATGTATTCATCAGCCTCACGCAAACAGCAAAGCAAACAAACATCCTTGTACATAATAAATAAGGTGAAAACTGAATGTCTAGACTTAACATGCTGGTTCAGAGCACGAAGGTCACCGTGCCTGGAACTGTAAATGTCCGCTGGTGTTGTTTCAGACAGGCGATGGGTGGCAAGGGCAGCGGGTCACAGCAGCATCACATTAGTGCAGCGCTCTGTAGGATGGCCTGAAACTGATCTAAACAGTTGCTTTTTGCTGAACTCTAATTGTCCTCTCTGTTTTTTTCTTTTCTTTTCTTCTCCCTTTCTTTTTTCCTCACTCTCACAGACTCTGAATCTGACCCTTCTTCCTTCCTCACCTTTAACTGTCTTTCCTTTTTTTTTTCTCCATAGGGAACTGATTTAGTATTTGTGACAGTTTGGCAATAACATGACAATTCAACCGTAAATAATACATTACAATGGAATAGAATGTATGAAAGTTTTATAAAAATGATGAAGTTGCTTCTCTGTCTTGCTGTCTTAATCTGTCCTCTGCTAGCCTGTGCTATAAAGCTAGGAGCCTACAGCCATGCTCGTGCTTTGTTGGGCTGTACTTCGCTAGCTAAATGCTAATGTTGATATGCTCACAATGATACATATGCTAAATAGTACAAAATAGAAAATACAGCTAAGGCTGATGGGAATGTTCTTAGTTTTTGAGGTTTTTGGTTATAAACCGAAGCATTGTACAAATTAAAATACTGACCTGATGATGGTGCTGGTAAACAAATTGGGAGGACCAAAAAAGTCAATATGGTTCATCGTGTGGGGAATACAATTGTTCTTCAGCGGATTTTATAAGAGAATGCACTCTGAGTTACTATTTTACCTTCTGGTGGCTCCCAATGAAATTTCAGGGATCAAAAAAACATTCATTGTCTGGTAGTCATGAATGTCTGAACCGACTCTTTTGCTGTTTTGTAACTTTGACGTGCAAATAGCAAAAGATACAAGTCAGGGGGGTCAGTGAAGTCATCCACTAGAGCCTGTAGATGTTTGTGCAAAAAAAAGAAAAGAAAAAATATTTCAGTCTGGACCAAAGCAATGGACTGACCGACCCACCAATCAATCAACTGATCAATCGACCAACCAGCATTGTCATCCTTAGGGCTGCCTTGGTAGCATAAAAACATATACTTGAATCTTATCCTGACTGAGTTGTAGCTGAGAAAACAAAATGTGTCTTATCTCATTGTTTTTTTACATAATCTGATTCTTCCTCCCCTTTCTTTCTCTCTCTCTCTCTCTCTCTCTCTCTCTCTCTCTCTTTCTTTCTCTCTGTTTCTTTCTCTTTGCCTCTTTCTATCTCTCTTCCTCTCTGTTTTCATTCTCGTGACACAAGCCGACACGGCGCTGTTGATCTGTTTGCTACACTGACCTGATGTGTCTACATGCTTTCCATTTCATTTAAATTCCTTATTGCACATGGTTTCGCAAGAGAGACTATGAGGTCATTTCTCAGTGACACAACGCAACAAATGTGCCACATTAGGTCCTCAATGATGCGCTGTCTAACACTGGCCTAGTTCACCCGACATGGTAAAACTGTATCCTCTTAGCAAATCAGTAGTGTTAAACAACTCCACTCTCCTCATTAAAGATGCGGGAAATCTGAACTGCTCAAAGTTGTTGTCGTAGCGTGTTGCGTTGTATTATATCAGATCTGTTTCTTCTATAAAAACTTTTTTTGCTTGGATGTGAGTATAGAGATACAGAACGAGAAGCTATGCTGCTTTCACTTTACAAGGACAAGGACTCTTTTTCATACATATTGAAATATTTCAGCAGAGGCAGTGCAAATCTTATGTGAAAACAAATCTTCAGAGTGTGTAGCTGAATCAGTCTGCTGCTGTCAGGTCAGACTGAAGGTCGGCAAGATTCCTGCAGGAAGCAGGATTTGAACAGTCAAGCTCAGAGATTTCACTCAGAGGCTTCCCTCACCGTGGAGTCTTTGACCCTCGAGCTAATTAAAAACATCGAACCACGATAAGGGAAAGGGGCTTTTCCCTACAGCACCTTCATGCCTCCTTACCAAAGAAGGAAGGGAAGCCGAGGATTAAGGCTTCTCTCCTTCTCAAGGCACCGTGTTCACTTTCATGTGAAGGGATCAGGATGTAGCACCTTAAACACATTTTCTCATGCATGCACTTGTCATTTTAACACGAGGCTGTCACTCTAGGTTATGACCCCATTCTCTTTCTCTTTCATGTTGATATGATCTTTAGGAGCTTATACACGTTCACTGAAAGAACAATACGTGAGCTGTGTGTAAAATGATTTTGATCTTTTATGCAGTATAGGTTCAGCAAAGCACAGAGGAAACACTGCCGGCTGTTTTTTAGTAAGTCATTGGATTTTTATAGAGACCGATAAAGTCAGACTGTCAGCATACACACACCTGAATAACAGCTTTGTCTAAATTAATGAGAGCCGAACTGTGATTTCATAAAATTGAATCAGTATGTGCTTTTCAGTGATATTAGTGCAGCTAAACTGATCGTCAGCAAACAGTCCTGAAACAAATGAAAACAAAATATATGTTCCTTTATTTGATTTGAGTTACAAGTAAGTCAGATTGCACTGGTAAAGTTACAGGATGCTTTTGGGTACATCACTGGGCATACTGTAGAGCAGAATACCAGTGAAGGTACAGAGGTTGCGATCGCTGTCTGCCCAGACCCAGGACCTCGCTTCCATGTGCACATCAACCTGGTCTCCTTTCTGAAGAAGCAGCACTACTCCATTGGAGCCGTTATCAGTGACGTCGGAGGCCGTTGGGTGTTCAGCGGTGCCCACGACAGCCTCGCCGTTCTTGTACAGCAGTAAAAAGCCAGGGTTTCCGCCGTTAGCGTGAGAGTAGAGGGTGAAGTGGTAAACTCCGCTGACTGGTGCTGTGAAGACACCTGTACGGGAAGTTTAAAGAAGGAAGAGGATGATGAGTTGTTTCTGAAGAAGCAAAAGGAGTGAAGCATTGACTCTATGGAGTTTCTAATTGAAAAGCATCACAGCATTGTTATATTAACATGCACCTAAGCATTAACAGGGCAACACAAACAACTCCCAGGTTCATAAGAGATAAAGTAAAGCTGGAATAGATATACCACAATGTAGGAGCTTGACCAAACTGTTTGTATCTTCTTCTGACATTTTTAAGAGATTGCTGTTCAAAACCCCTTTTCCCAGTATTGAATTTTATGATTAATTATGTAATGATTAATTCAGCGATCGCACAAATAGGTTACTGTAATACATTACCTGTTGTGGGATTATAGCTTTCACCAATGTTGGTGATGACTTTCTTGTAGATAAGAGTGGTCTCAGTGTTAAATGGCCCAATGTGCATTTGGTTCTCTTCCAAGGCAGCTGAGAAGGCCACTTTATCTGTTAGAGAAATAAACAAGAAAAACAAAAAAAGAAAAGAAAAAAAAGATGAATGACAGTGTTAAAATGTGTTTCTATGTATATATTCAGTCTTAAAAGAGAAAGAAGGGCTACAAAAAAAAAGAGCATTTCATCTCCATATACTTCACAAGCTTCATTCTTCCCATGTTGACGTATAAACTTATTCACCTTCGGTCATTGTTGCCTTCACCTCTTCCACCGCTGCAGCTGTTTGCTCGACCTTACTCTTCAGCTCCTCTTGCACAGCTTGACTGGTCTCCAGTTTGGCCTCCAGCTCTATCATGAGAATATATGAAACACAATAAAATCCCCCTGGTGTCAGCTACATGACAAAAAACAACAAAGCAAACAAAAATGTAACAAAATGATACAGTTTAAAGCTTTATGTGAATGTATATACATATATACTGTATATATGTATATACTGTATACGGTGAACAGATATATGAGCGAATTTGACATGCTTGCCTTGATCAGCTGTTTCAAGTGCCTCCATCTCAGCCTCGGTTTTTTCCAGCTTTGTGTTCATCTCCTGTCCCAAAATCTCAGCGGCTTTCAGTCTAGCATCTAACTCTGTGGGGAAATTGAAAACTATGAATTCAGTGATAGTGATATTGTGGTAACAGTAACTTTGCAGTAACAGTATATTTAAATAAAACACAAAATGTCTGTTTTTCTACCTGTATTTATTCTCTCCAGTGCCTCCACTTTAGTTTCCGTGACTCCAAGGCGTGTGTTCATGTCCTTAGCCAGACCTTCACTGGCTTCTAATCTGGACTTGAACTCTACAGTGGAAAAAAAAAAAAACATGACATGAATTCAGCCAACATACTGTTTCAATCACCCTAATGACCTAATTACTTGAACACCAGAGGGATACCTTGATCAGCTGTCTTGAGAGCTTTCACCTCCCTCCCTGTGTCTTCAGTCTTGGTCTTCAGCTCCTCACTCAGGCTCTCAGTGAGCCCCAGTCTGACTTCCAGTTCTGTTGGTCGTCAGCAAATATAGATCGCCATGATGAGCAAAATGTGGGTCATGTATAACATTGGCGCTACAGGCCTTCCTTTGTTCTCTTTACCTTGATCAGCTGTATTAAGTGCCTGCACTTGTCTCAGTGCATTTTCAAGGCTGACCTTCAGCTCCCCAGTCAGACTCTCACTGGCTGACAACCTGGCGTCCAACCCTTCGGTTTAGGGGGGAGATTTGGAAAACAAAAACAATATGACGTCAGATTAGTAAAGCTCAAGTAATAGTGAGATGAGATAAAATGGAAGTTAGGCTTGATAAACCTCTAATACAATGCAATCACTGGTCCTAGAGATCCCGGGATTGTGTATGATGTGTCGAGACATGGAGGATCAAAGAATTTGACTCATATTTTGGGAAGGTCAGCGAGTATTAGGGGATTTTAAAGAAAGTGGAAACTGGTCTTTCCATCCCTTTTGAGACAAACAACATTAGGAAACCAGAAAAGAGATGAAATTTGTAGTTTGAAATGCTCTAACTTAATCATGTGAAGGTCATGGACAACCCTGCAAATATTCTACATATGAATATCTTACACTCCATATGGCAGCTACAGAAAGATTTCCACCAAGCGTTGAGCTATCTCTGTTTACCTTGATCAACAGTCTTCAGCACCTCCACCTCTGTCTCTGTGTTTCCCAGCCGGGCAGCCAACTCCTTCTCAAGACTCTCACTGGTCTCCAGTCTGGACTCAAACCCTGACAGTTCAATATAGGAAGGACAGGAATTAAATCTTGATTTCAACAGCTTCTGGTTTCTGATAAATCACTTATTCACTCACAATATAATTGTACTAATGCAATAATCTCTACATGTGTTAATGCACCTTTAATTTCCGTCTGTAACTGTGCCACTAAGGCTCTTTGCGTCTCTGCCTGGACATCAGTGGCATTCAGTCTGGCCTCTAGTTCTGCTCATTACATAGAGAAATAAAATAGAATATCATCACAAATCACACAAATAATTCTTTCAGACCAACATCTGATCCTACACCTCAAAACATAACTTTTTAAACAGAACTATGCAGTAAAAATGTTGATTTATTGACCTTGATCAGCAGACTGCAGTGCCTTCACCTCTGTGTCCACATCTCCAAACTTATTCCCCAGCTCCGTCAGTCTGATGTTCAGCTCTGTTTGTGACAAACAGGCGAATGAATACTGCATGATTTTCCATTCAGTCAAATATAAATCATAAAGTGTGAGTAGGTGAGCTGAGATGAGAGGAAATCTACTTTACTAGGCGTTAATATTTTACTTGTTTGTTATATCACCTTTGCTTTCCTTCTGCAGCTGTTCCACACGGGTGTTTTGTCCCTCCAAATCACTGGCGTTCAGTCTTGCCTTCAGTTCTTCTCAGGGCGGATGGGGGAAAGAATAGAGTGATTAGAATAAATAATGAATAGAACAACAAAGTTTGCATTTAGCAAGGGCCTGACCATATTTCTTTCGCTCTTTACCTTGATCTACAGTCTTTAGCGCCTCCACCTCTGTCTCAGTGTCTTTAAGTCGGACATTCAGCTCCTCCTCGAGACTCTCGCTGGACTCCAGTCTGGACTCAAACTCTTGACAGTTAAAATAATGGAAAATCAATTATTTTTTTCAATCTCAAATCCACGACAGTATCTTATCAGCATGTATTCACAATGTGGTAGCACAAAACATATTAATGCATGTGTTAATGTACCTGTAATTTCAATTTGTAACTGTGCCACTAAGGTTTTTTGTGTGTCTGCCTGGACATCAGTGGCATTCAGCCTCGCCTCCAAATCTGGTCATTACACGGAGGAATAAAACATGAAATATTTAGCCACACAGATAATTCCACAAATGCGCCATCTCACATTCCTCTTTTGAAAAGCAAAAGAATAGTCCTTCTACCTTTCATCAGAATATATTATACACATACTGATGTACATAATCATGTAGTATGAATGCAATTCATTTACCTTGATCAGCTGCCTGCAGTGCCTTCACTTCCGCATCTGCATCTCCAAGCTTATTTCCCAGCTCTGTCAGTCTGGCGCTCGACTCTATTTGTTAAAAATGAGGTTATAAATACTGCACGGCTTCAACCATTCAGTCAACTATAAATCATGAGGTGAGATTAGATGAACTGAGATGAGAGGGGAATCGACTTTACTGCTCATTAATAATTGACTCGTTTGTTGTATTACCTTTACTTTCCCTCTGCAGTTGTTCCACTCGTTTGCTTTGGCCCTCCAAATCACTGGCGTTCAGTCTGGCCTCCAATTCTGCGCAGTGAGCATGAGAAGAAGATAATAATAGTAAACAAATGAAAACCAAACGAAACAAACGAGTAATATCATAGGTAGCATACGAAAAGAGTAGAAATATCTTGGTCCCTCTTTCTCCTTTCTTTTTAAAAGGGATTTTATATTTCATGTTATGGTTAAATGTACGTTACCTGTGTACTGCCGCACAACTTGCTGCACTTGCTTCCTCTGCTCCTCTTCCTGCATCTCACTGACTCTCAGCCTGGCCTCGTGGTCTTTTTTACAGAATGGAAATAATGCGATGTCAAACAAACGTACGCCTCACCAGGTAATAATAAACACTCCCCCAAAATCTGAGGAATTTTAAACTACTTACTTGAAACTAGAAATGAATGATTGAGTTATGAATATAATACATATTTATGAAACAAATGTTATTTTGAAAAAAACACACAAAATATGATATTGCTTTTAATTTAATTGTGTCCAAATGTACCTGTATAGCCTTTCTTCAGTGCATCCACCTGTTTCCATAGTTCCTGCATCAGGCTGTCAACGACTGTCTGTTCTGTACATTAAAATGCACAAATTATTTAACATTCAATAATAACCTTTTATTAAGTCTGAAAAGAAAAAAACAACAACTTGGATGCTCAGGTTCTGCACATACCCTGTACTCTCTGCAGTTGCACCAGTTGCTCTTTAGCCTGTTGCAGCTCATTTCTCTGATCATCCAAGAAAGCCATCATCTCTCTAAGCAGAGTGAAACTATCTGCTTCAGCGGCCTCATCCTGACTGTCAATGAAAGCAGTGAACCTCTTCCCCAGGACATTAGCCTCAGACAGGCAGCAGCTGAGCAACACAAGTACAACAACCCTCATCTTTGTGATCTGTAGAGCTGTGACACATGAGGGGTCTGCAAGAGCGATTTTTAAGCATTAGGTGACCGTGTGAAAGGTTATGTAAGGTCTATATGTTGTTTACATGTAGCTGACCATCTGATGTGCACCAGGGTCAAGGATAGAGGCATTGTGATAAGAGGCTTTCACATACTAAAAGACCATGGACAAGTGATGATATGACTGCTCTAATAATGTCATCTTAAAAGCATGAGATAAATACCTCCTTTTCTACTGAGAAATAGATTCCACACTGTCAACATATCAGATTTGTGATGCAGATTGCAGCTCTGAGATACTGAATGTGAAAGGTTTCACCACAAAATGTTATTCCCGAGAGTGACACCACACCATGATTATTTGTAAGCGCAGTAGTTTGGCTATTCACTGTACATGCATGGCGGTACATTTCATTGGCTCTGTCAAGCCCTATCAAAGCTCACTTCATACTGTAGTTCTGTTTGTACAGCATAAAGCTCAGGAACATGTTCAGCTACATGTTTGACCACACAGAGTAAGATGACAATGGAAGCTGGTGTTGTTAAATAAAGTAATAAAGTAATAATTGTTCTGTAGATACCCAGAATATGAATGAAATACTGTTTGTACAGACCTTTCAGCAAGATGGATGAACTGTTGATTGATGAGCTCAGGGGTCTTAGTGATGTGACAGTACGTACCAGCGCTACATCCACAAATGCCCATGCCTGAGTGAATGACTGAGTGAGTGATGAAGTTATTTTTCCCATTGGCTGTTGCCCTTTCAAAATGATTTGGCGTGAACAGTTTCTATTACATCATCGGGGTATTTAAAGCAGCTGCACAACAGTTTTCGTTGTCAGACCCCTTTAGCAACTGTCTTTCAAAAAAAACACCTAGCAACTGTATCTACTCAGTGTTCAGTGAGCGGTATACAAAATAAGAAAGATATTCTGTCACAAGTATGTATAGCCGAAATCACAGCACAGTCTTTCTCTTTAACTTATGTGTTTGACGATTTAGTCAGACTACATCACGGTTATAAAATCAGGATTTTAGCAGCAGCAGAGCAGCAGCTTGGAATAAGCTTAGAAGTGACTGCTGCTTAACATGTAGTCTTAATGGGCCATGTTTCAGTCATTTCTATGTTTGATGAGAAACAGCTTTACTGAAAATTCTGCTGCATTAAAATACTGCATATGTGTGCACGGAGAGTAGGAGCGAAGCAAACAGATGAAGGGCTGAAGCCAGCTGACACTAGGCTGAATGCAAATATGATGCAATGATGTCATGAATATGCTAATTAGCATATTATGTCATCTAGTGACTTTTATTAGGCTTTAGATACTTAAGCTTCTTTCCATTGAAATTAGTTGTTGTTTTCATCAGTTCAACAACAGTTTTCAACTATCTCCTCAATTTCGTACACTGACCATACACAGCCCAGCTAGGTTTGGACCTAGTCTTGTTTATTTTGAAGGAATTTATGTCCAACTGAAATTACAAGAGGAAAAATGATCAAGTCACAGTCTGTGACATTAAATATGTGCTATATAACTGAATAATGCTTCTATAACTCTCACAGTTACAGTGACATTCAGAGACACATCAGTATATGTGCGTGCAAGTCTGTGCACATGCTTGCCTTTGTGTATGAGGGTAAACACGTGAATGTACTGCATGTCCAGCCGGCTCCCATCAACCCTCAGGACAGCGTCATGACAGTGGAGTGCAGTGTTTGTCTGCCTCTGTGTGTTTTATGTGCGTACGTGGACTCCCATGGGCAAGACAGAGGTCAGGTGTTAAGCAGCAAAGGTTATATAGTGATGCAGGGTGGAACTGCTTTCACACACCTTGGCACATGGGTGTGTGCATATGTAGGTGTGTATCTGCATGTGAGTTTTTGTTTATTCATATACGATATATTGTCCATGCCTGTGTGTACGTGTGTGTTACTAAGCTTGAGGAGGGTCCCGGGGCTGCATCTGTGCAGCAGAGGTCAGATGTTGCTCAGAATAGGTCGTAAAGCAATGTACTCTCTGACTTAACTGCTGTTACACACCTAAAGTTGTTTGAGTGTGCCTCACCATATTGTCCTGTATGTGTATGTGTATGTGTGTGCGCGCGTTAATGTGTGATGTTAACGTATGTGCCTGTTTGCTGTATGTGAGCTCGGACTGAATGCGAGCACATGGCTGCATCAACTGCTGTTATACAGTATGTCAGAAGAGACGCCAGAGGAATGGGGGGATGTGAAAATGGGTGTGAAGTGTAAATATGTGTGTCTTCAAAGAGGCATCAATAGGGTTAGAGTGGGAGAAAGCACTAACCTCTGCCAATGTCAGACTAACCTACAGGAAATCCTTCTGTCACCAGAGAAAATAAATATACTTGGGAGAGGCTAGGATATCCAGTGGAGATACTTACACTCGTTTTGTTGTCTTCATCTCCTTTTTTCTTTTTGTTTGCATTTGCATTTGGATGCAAATTTGGATGTAAAGGATGAACTTGATGTAAACTTGTCCCTAATGTCACTAAAAATGAGAACTGTATTATGAGGAATGTCATTATGGAGGTTTATCTCACCGTGTCACAGATCTTCCTAATTAGATATTAGATATTAGAACTTTTATTTTGCAACTGATAGCAGGTACAAAAGATAGTTGAGAGACAGGATTTGGATTTGATAAATCCCCAAAATGACATCAACCAGATCAATAATCATCTGGCAAGAGTCAAAAATGAAACAAATCACCATTTCAGTCATGAAGAAAGAATCGGTGTTGGTGTTGCCAGTCTTCACAACATTTAGACAAAAAGATTGTAACAAAATGTGAACGTCAAGATAGCCCTCCAAATGCGCAAACTCTTGCCAGCAAGTGTTTTTGTTCACAGTAGCTTCTCTGTTGTTTACTCCCATCTTCAACTTGTTCTTGTGTGAAAATGTGTGAAGCGAAACCAAATCATTCTATGAGAACTCTTTGTTTTTAGCTCTGAGGCGTTCGTGTCTTGTAAAATGGGAAACAGTGACTCTCTCTCCGTAGCCCCTGTTTTACACAGCCTGCTCAAGGTGGGAATGTTGCGCCCTTATACCCCCCATGCCTTTCTTTATAAAATGCACAAACATGGAATGGGGGAGGCGTTGTTTCTCCGCCTTTAAGTTAGCAGCGGAGGTGGTCACAGAGCCAGATTGATGTCCGTGTAAAGGGAAATCCAACACTGACGGGATAAACGCCAACGCTGTTGTGTTTTAAGTTATGCCTCTGATCCCAGAAAGTAACGCTATCTTAAATCACACGCTGGGGTGGCATTATTTCGGCGTTGTTTGGTTTAGTGTAAACAAGCGAAGGCGGCATAATGAAGGGTCTCAACAACATAGAGGCATCTCTGTGTAAAAAAGGCTTGTGTTTTGTTATCGACTCTGCACCCAGTTTTTTAGAGTCTTATCTTCTTTGTTCAGCCATGGCACGTATATTGTTGCAGGTGATAAAATGTTGGTGATTCCGGGATCCCATGGTGGCAAGCAACTTTGCTTTACACGTTTTCTTTGTCTTAGTCAAATCACTACATGAAGAGAAAAGCGGCCATGTTGTCTGTGAGTTTTTAAAGCATCAAACAGGATCGGATGTACCTGCTGTCAAACTTCATACGCTCGTGTCTGTTGCATTTCAAGGCACTGTTGGCTTAAACTTTTCCCTCCTCCGTTTACCAGTTGGCAACTTAACAAGGACATGAGGAAAGCACTAAAATGTTGTGAACAGTGTTTGATGTTGGTTTCTTGGTATGAGTAATTTGATCATTCAGAACTGTTGAGCTGCTATAATATCACAGTCATTTAGATTTACATAAAAATGAGACACACAATGGCAGTTTGCAAGAAAAGATATGCAACCAGTCTGGAAAGAAGCCCATAGAGTATTTCATAATGGCTTTCTGAAATTGTCCTAACAATGATTTACATATGAAGAGTTACACGTTAAGCACCACAGTTTTTAGTGGGAGACGTGTTGTGCGCTGGATTCAGTGGGATCAAATTAAACTACACAAAAGGAGTGTATACATTGTGAGTGAATAATATGTTATATTTTTATGATGTAATGATGTGTAGACTGAGGTAACAGAACACAGAAACTTGTAATGGATAAATTATATTTAAGTGAAAATGAATCACAGTCTGAAATAGAGAACCTGAACGTCAAAGAGATAAAAAAAAAAAAACATGACTTAATTCGTCCTGAGCTGAAAGGAGTAGAAGAATTAAATAAGTTTGTCTATAGACTGTGTTGTCGTATTTTCAGATACAGAATTGTTTGCTTGAGTTACGCTGAACTTCTGAACTTTTCTTTTCTTGCTTCCCACACAGATCATTGCATATCAGCCATATGGACGCTCTGTAGACTGGTGGGCATACGGAGTGCTGCTCTACGAAATGCTTGCGGGACAGGTGAGCGCCGTACACGCACACAAACACACACACACACAGACAATGGTACTTCTTATGCAATTGCCTGCCACAACTTATGTGACCACTTTACACACACATCACAGGGTTGCTCGCAGATTGCTCACACCCACATTATTCCCACATGTACTCAGGTGGTGTTTCCTACAGACCTTCCCACCGGCTCTAATAATAAACATTGACACATATACACACTAAACCTCCTTCCGCTCTCCTATCACAGGACAGTTAGTGTAACCTTTCACCCTGCTTTAATGTAGTCAGTGTGTGTTTTCAGCTTCAAGTCAAATGTTAGTAGTTATACAGATTTTTTACATTTAGATGCATGATTGAAATGTTGTACAAGCAAAGAGTAGCAGCAAACGAACCAATCATGGAGTTGCCCGCATTTGTGCACAGTTTGAGCATATTAGAAATTTTATTTTTTGCATCGAACAACTCCATTTCTTGTCGAACCATTTTTTGTCTCACTACCAGAAAGCCTACTTTTTCACAGGTTCTCTGTTTATTTGTGGACACGACATGCTGTGCTGCCAGTGGACATGAGTCAATATTCTGGACAGTATTCTTAGGTATTCAAGGGAACATACCAGTAAATTGTTGGCTGGGAAAGAAGTGTTTCTTTCAGAAGCAAATAAACCACCTGAAGAAAAAGACATGCAGCTAGTTTATTTGAATATTGTAATCAGGATGCTTTCTGTGGAGGATGTCCTCTGTGCGTTGTGTTCAAATTGAGCATATTCAATTTTCTCAGCTGCCTCCCTTTTTCTTCTTTCATTTATGTATTGAATGGTTTATTTACCGGCCATAGCATTAGCCTGAATGTAGTTGTAAACTTTTTAATGATGACTACTGTCACTCCAGCCTGTGATTAACTCTCAGCACTGAAGCCGCATTTTAGCGGAAGTTATAATAGTTGAAACAAACAATAATTCCCCTAATGCTTCAAGCATATTCTTTAAAAATATTCTCATTTGAAAATGTTGAGAAAGTAAAAACCTCGTCCCGTCAGAAGATTCTCTCACACGTTTTTAATAAAACATGTTTCAAAGACTCAAGGCTAAAAGACTTATTAACACATTTATGACTTCTTAAGATATTTTTGAAAGGACTCCTTTTCTAAAGGGTCAAAAGTAAAGTGCAAGTATATGCAAAAGCTCACTCCTTCAAAGCAAAACATGAAGATGAGGATGTTTTTTTCATTCCCAAATGAACTTAGAGAAAGTGTCAGCTGCTAAAGAATTAACAAAAGTTTTTATCTATTCAGATGTTCCCTCGCTCTGCCTCACTATGTGAAATCAGGTAAAGGGGGCATGACGCAGACAGGCTATCTCTAGCCGAAGAGACCAGTGGAGTGGAAATGACGAATAATTCATTTTATGGACTGTCAAAACACCCACATTATGGTTACTGATGATAACCACCCAGTGTGGAGGGGAAAAAGCTGGGTCATCCACTCCATTTGCCCTGCAAGGTTTTCCTGTAACTTGTTTTCACGAATTATCTCCACTGTTGCTCTTTGTTCTTGCTCCTTTTTCATGTCTTTGTTGTTCTCATTGTCCTTTCCTTTTCTCCCCTGTTTAGTCATATTTGTGTCCTGTTCTTTTTTCTCTTTTTTTTTTTGCCCTCTTCATTTTTATTTATAAGGGAATGAATTGGTTCTACATGCCGACACTTTACTTTTCACTTTACCACTATGTGATAATGGATGAAACACAAACAACACTCTCAATATTGTATCCTCTCACCCTCAGCCTCCATTTGATGGAGAGGATGAAGATGAGTTGTTCCAGTCCATAATGGAGCAAAACGTGTCATACCCCAAGTCCCTGTCCAAAGAAGCTGTCTCCATCTGCAAAGGGGTGAGTGGACGTTCTTTGTCATCCATGGAAAATCTTTTCCCGTTGTCGACCAGTTTTTGCGATTTAAGCAAAGTTCAGAAACACATATATATGTGAACCTATTCAGTATTCATAAAAGATTACCTTTGTACCAGCTATCAGTGGTTTTGTTTTTAAGCTTTAGAAACAGATTCGGAAAAAATGCACTTAAACAGTCTGATATGAAACCTGCCTCTTCAGTCTAAGAGACTATTTTCCCCAGGAGCTTTTCCCACCTGGGTGAAAAAGCCTGTAAATCAGGCATTTTAAGCTCTGCGTCTTTTACGCTCTTCACTGAAGCCAAAATAATACAACGTCTTATAAGAGGGCTACAAGCCTTTTCCTGCTAGTTCAGCTTCGGGGAGAAAAACTTGACAGGCTGTGTCACAGGCTTTTCTTAGCTTTCCGGAGTTGGACATAACATATGAGAAGTCTAGCTCGACTTGCTGTAAGAATAAAGTGTGAACTTTTTTAAATAGTGTCTGGGAACTCATTTGGAAGTTCCCTTTCCCCTTCCCATTCAGTTCCTGTGTCTTTGACATTTGCATTATTAACACTGACAGGGAAACCTATTAGGTCATCCAATATACTCCTCACAAGCGGGACTGTTACAGTAAGGCATAGTAGCTCCATGAGCTTGGTGTTTTAAAGGTTTATTCCAAATACTTTTGTAGTCAGTTTTCAAAGCCTGTTGATCCATGAGTATAAGATATTTCACCTACATAAATATATGATTTACTTTTTGTACCAGCATGTCCTTTTTGGCTCATCATTTAACACATAGGGGTATATCAGGGCATATTTAACATTTAGAAACAGAGAGCATGATGAAAATCATTTTTAGAAATTGTTTGAGAACTTTGTCAACTGTTTCCACAAGACTGATTAGACAACTGGTCACTCTTGTTGTCATGACAATATTGATAAATGGCTAGTAGCAGTGATGATGCTAACCATGACTATACCAGTACAGTAAGGCTTTTTTTAGGCACTTTATGTGTACTGAGGAGGATGATAGAGAATATGAAATTTTATGATGCTAACCAGCAAAATAGGGCAGAGATTATACATGTACCTGAAAGTTTAGTTTAAAGATTCATAATATCAGATGCTTGAACTTTGTGTCCTTCATACAAAACTATGTGAGGACAGGATTTAATACATGAAATCATCCACAGAGTAACAATCGAAAGACTGTGTATACACCCGTGAAACTCTTAGATATGTACGTACCAGAACTGACAAAATTGCCAAGAGATATTTTTAACTAGATCAAAAATGTTTTCCACCCGTCACTCCTGCTCCTCAACTCATCTCTCTGTATCTCTAGTCTGTTTTCTGCCCAGTTTGTGCGCACATCTCGAAAAAATATGGATAACCTGTCGCTGAACCCAGTCACAGTACATGTAGCTGTCTGAATTTAATCCAAAATACAGAGTACGCTTTGAAATTTAGTGTGGTAGCCCAGTAGTTGTTGGTGACAATTTTTCATCAACTGATCTCCTGTGATGTGTTCAGCAGAAGATCATTCTGAGTTGCAGTGAGATTGCTTTTCATCAGATAGCTCTTCCCTGTAAGAGCCGAGGAGTATTTAGACTCAGCTGTCTCCTGGGATGCTGTTTCAGCGACTGTGGGTATATATGCCTGCTGGATCTCCAGACACAGAGGGAGGGAACTGAACAGCGGGTCAGTGCAAGTCAAGGAGGCTGGGACATAGTAACTGTTTGTCTCATTTTATGCTTACAACAGAATGTTTTGAAGGCAAGTGAAAGGCAAAAGGAACAATGGTAAAACATACCTTTTGTATTTTTTCAGGACTCTTACCTAATGGATTCGCTAGAAACTCTGTGAAACTCTGAGTCTGCCCCAGTTTTTTGCTTCACAGAATAAACAACAAGCCAAAAATCATGAGCATGAATTGTGCACGCACTCATTTATTTGCACTTTAACCTCTGCTTGTATGACCTTACACTGACACTCTGTATGTACTCAGAAGGCAGACAGAAACATTGGTATCCTGATGTACAGTAAATACAGATGAATTTTGGCCAGCTGTCAATAGAGTCACAGGCACTGATGACATGAGGTTCGGCTTTAGACTGTACGGTCAATAAATTATCAGAATTATTTTAGACTTGGAATGTCCAGAGATGCTCACAAGAAAAGAAGAAAAACATGTGCGTGTGTATTAGGAAATTTAATAGTGAACCTAGCAGTTTTATTTCTGTCCAGAGGCAGTGCAAAGTCAATGAGCTGTGAAATAATGCGCTTTATCTCTCTGTCCCTTCCTCTACTTTGCTCTGTTTGTCCCCCTTTTTCCTTTCTGCTTTATTTTTCTTGGCTGTGTGTGTGTGTGTGTGTGTGTGTGTGTGTGTGTGTGTGTGTGTGTGTGTGTACGTGTGTGTGTGTGTGTGTACGTGTGTGTGTGTGTGTGTGTGTGTACGTGTGTGTGTTTTTATGCTTGTTTGACTATACTTGTGGGCTCTGACAGCTTTGTCGGGACCGAAATGCTACGACTCCACAAGTGTTAATGGCTGTTTTAGGGTTAAGACTTGAGCGTTAGGGATTTAGAGAATGCGTCGTGTCAATGATGGTGCGCAAGAATTAAACAAAGATGTGTGCGTGTGTCCTGGTCTCGAACCAAGCCCCTGTCTCAACCCTTGTTTGGCAGGGCTGCAGCACTTCCTCTTAATGGATACATAGTAATTGCCAGTAGCCTGACCCACAAAAGAGAGAGAGAGAGAGAGAGAGAGAGAGAGAGAGGGGAAGAATTGATGGGAGGGAAGAAAAAAAAGGAAAACTAGAGAAAGAGAGGTGAAAGGGGGATAAAGAGAGGTGGAACGAGGAGGAGAATAAAAGAGTGAAATGGGCAGGGAGCAGGAGTGGTGGTGCTGCAGAGGTGAACTGAGTTTGCCAGAAAACTGATGCTCATACAGAAATAGAAAACAGCGGAGGACAATAGAACAGAAGGGAAAAGAAAAGGACACATACTCTAATAGTATAAATGTGTTTTAATTGGTAAGTGGATACCTGCAACTGTTCATACTGCTAGTCTCTATTCTGCCCATATAGCCCATTTATATTGTATAGTTCATTACATTTTAAATAGGTCACAGATGTAGATACACATTCATCTGAGTAATGGGATGATACCCAGAGGTCATCCATTTTAATGCTGTTGTAGTTCATAATGAATACTGGTATAGATTGAGTCAGGTATTCATATAGAACGTGTTCCGGGTGTAAATTTTGATGGTAAATGTGGTTGATGAGTTCACTCTTTCAAAAGTGTTAGACTCGACTAATTGACTTAAATGAAAGCATTGAGGCAAAAGCTTCCAGGTAAAATCACATGTGCTGTCTGAGTGCTGCATAATATCTTGTCCGCAGAGAAACCGAAGCCCATTTAGTATTTGCAAAAGATGAAAGCAATGGTGTGTGTGTGTGTGTGTGTGTGTGTGTGTGTGTGTGTGTGTGTGTGTGTGTGTGTGGCCCTGATGTACTGAATCACACAGTTGTACCTGGCCAGACTCCCTGCCGACGAGACCCCATCTGCCTTCTATTTTACTCATTCTAACTCTCTGTCTCCCTGACTCTCGCTCTCCCCTCCCTCCCTCCCTCCCTTCCTCTCTCCCTCCCTCTCATCCCATCAAGTCTCATGATTTGGTGTTCTCAGCAGAGACAGCAGGAGGCCTTCAGAGTTATGTACACTTTAAACCTTTTGCTGACAGTTCATGACGCGGTGGAGCCACTCTGAGATTCGAAGTGCTAACAGTTTGCAGACAGAATGAACAAATGGTCTCCATGAAATGTCAACAGCACATTTTCTTTCTTTTTTTCTGGAGGTGATCAGTCACACTGATGCCAAAATAATTCAAGAGCTCAGTTTCCAAAAAAAATAAAAAATAAAAAAAAAATAAAAGTTGGAGTGTTTGATTGCTGTGGCAGCAGTCCAGCAGTCACTTTCAGGACATTTCAAGGTGTGAGGTGTGTCATTTTAATGGTGACAGCCATGTGTTTGCAGCGGGATGCTTTCTCACTGTCAGTGACAGTCCTGTGAACAGGCCGAAAGCTGCAAATGACTTTTTCTTCCTTGTCAACAACTGTCTGGAGTGCTCTGCCAGCTGGATGCACTCTGCTATAGTTCAGATGTGGCCCAGCCCGGTGCCTGTATGATGAAGGGCTTGCAGCAAGGAAACTGTAGAGACTCAGCCCATTGAAATTCATCACTGATGCAAGTCTTCAGCCTGTTATCTCATGTTATTTGGTAAAGTAAGAAAAAAAATATGGTCATCCGAACACAGCAGCACACATTTTCACTTAAGATGTGAAGACTAATTATGAGACTTATTACTTTTTGCGAACAAAGATAGGATTGTGTGAATAAAGCAACGTTTAAGTGTTAATGAGGTTTCCTTTTCTGTCCAGCCTAATTTATTGGTTTACTGTAAGACCAGCACAGATAAGAAATTGTAGATTGCTTCCCCCATTTTTTCTATGGGTTGGACAAAGTTATTCACAAGTAAGAGACGTTTTGAAAAGGAGTTGAGAAACATTATCAACACACACAACTGCCAGTCAGCTCTCGAGTAAAGCCAAGCACCAAAGTTGCATGAAAGACCCACAGATAAGTAAAATGTATCCATATGAGATTTTTTCTTGTAATATCATGTTGTTGATTTATGTCATTAATACAGCAAAATAGAATACAAAGACATTTAAGCTGGACTTTATGTCAGTGGTCAATAACAAAAGCCAGGCAGCTGCTTAACATATCTACTGTGCCACCAAATTAAGAGTGGGCCAGTACCTCACTAAGTGTTTCCACAAGCAGCCATACAGCTGTTCTGCTTTTTATTTTATTTTATCAGTAGCTGTGTTAGATTAGAGAACAGTGGGTATTGTGCGTCAAGATTTCATTTCACATTGCTCAGCATGCTTTCTCAGCCAGCACTGCCTAGCAATGCTAGCGATGTGGACGGTGTGTATTGATCTTGTCTGTCAGTTTCAGAATTATGTATATATATTTTCCCCACTGAAGATGAGTTTATATTAGCAGATAAGTTAACATAATGTAGCAAAGAGTTATTTAAAGTTTACAAAAAAACAGATGTTGAATTTGATAGAATTCAGTAATAAAACCTGACTGATCAGTTCCTGTAAGACTGAAAGTGTGTGTTGTATATGTGCCTTTGGTCAGAAGCTGTAGTTTGACTGAACATTGGTTAAATAGTCTTCCCTCTGTGTAAGATTGCTAAACACACGACACGTGATTGCTAAACGTGTCATATTCTTCAGGAGAACTGTCAAGGTGACTGAGCTGCATGTGAAGGTATGCATTACAGATCAGGGATTTTACTGGAGGCTGTGTATGCATGCATGGGCCTACATGTACTCTCACCGTGGGCATACCACTTAGAAAGACTGCACGCACTGCACTGAATACCGGAGCCGGGAAGCCAGCCTATTTAAGCATTTAAAACAAGCTCAGTCAAACAAAACACCATTTCCATTTCAGACTCCGGAACATGAATAAGTCATTTTGTCCTTGGACTGTCAATACTGAAACCCACCAGGCTCTGTGTCCATCTCCAGACAACTCCTTTCCCTTCCTTTGCAATTCAGTCAGGACAAATCACTGCACTAAGGCAGGGGAGATAATGCAAAAATATTTATGTAAATAATACAAGTGGTCACAGTCCATATACACACTTAGAAAAACAAGCAGCCAATCAGTGATTATCTTCCATTATGAGTGGGAATTGCTTTAATGCATTTTTATCTGTTTGTGTCCAACTTGTGTCATGCAAGCAGCAATGCATAGGCTCTCCTACTGCAAGCCTAACAAACAAACATTTCAATGATTTTTAAATGATTCTTTATTTGGATAATTACATTTATGCAATAGCTTAAGGCCACTACATCATTTAACAGGGACAGATTTTCTTGTTGGTTATATTTCCTGTGGGTCCCTTTTTTTGTCTTGGTTTGCTCTTTTACAAAGTGCAGATTGTGTCCCCATGTTGTCTGTGGTGCGACTGTAAGTGGCAGCAGTTCTCTAAAAGCAGAACAAGCAGACCCATCTGTTCCGTTGTCATTTACTGACCTAGAAAAGAGGTGGAATCACATTACAAAACACATCGGTGAATGAACACAGAAGGGGCAGAAAACAAAGTGAGAGTTTTCCTGATGCACTAACACTGACCACTTTTGAAAGAAATAAAACCAAACCCTAAACCTGTAGAGAAAACCTGTGGATCTGTTCTCTGAAAGTTTCTTCCGTTTACTTTAGACACTGAAGAAAGATGAAACGTTCTTATTTTTCTTTGAAGTTGAGAAAACTGGATTGAAAAACTTGTGTGAACCATTAATTCCACAGGTTTTCTTTCCTTCACATAACCTACACCATTGTTAAAAACAGCAAACAGCCAGTGATCTAGGTATAAGTGGAATCACCACTGTGATTTAGACGGATGACATCGTCTATATTCTCTCTGATTTAACTCCATGTTCTCATCTTTGTTTCTTACCATGAGCAGCTGATGACCAAGCACCCATCCAAGCGTCTGGGCTGTGGTCTTGAGGGAGAGAGGGACATCCGAGAACACGCTTTCTTCAGACGCATCGACTGGGAACGCCTCCAGAACAGGGAGATACAGCCGCCCTTCAAGCCCAAAGTGGTAAGTTCTGCGGAAAAGTCGTGGTTAGGGTTTGATTTATACTTCGTAGTCTGATGAGGTGCGATCGCGATTGATCCGATCACTGTGACCAGGGTTAAGATGGTCTGTAGCCTCTTTCACACGAGGTTAGCCTTCATTAAAATATATAAGGCCGCATTTCCCATTACACTTGTCTGTTCCGTTCGCAAAGGGATTATCGCTACTTTGGGCTCTATAACCATGTGGGTGCACGGTGCAAAGAGCACCTCGCTGAGTTACAGTGATATTTTTTCTCACCTGCATCTGTTTAGTATTTTTTGCTGACACATGTCACATGTCATGTTTTAATGTTTTCAAATTGTGAATTAAGAAAAACAACTGAAAGCCAGAAATCTGGGGGAAAAAAAGGCAGTTTAGAGGCTGGTAGAGGATGCCAGTTTCCTTGACACTATGTCTATAGAAGTTCTCCTCTTACATCCCATTAATGGTGGTAATGACTGATGAGAAAATTGCTACGTATTACTACGTCATGCAAACACAAAACATAAAACACATAAACAAGACAAGTAAACAACCCCAACCTTCTGAACTGCACACATCCAAACAAACAAGAACAGATGTGCTCATCACTGCAAGACAAATCTGTTATGGCAAGACGTCTTCTGCCCCTCTGCTGCGTTATCTGCTCCCTTGGGGACTATTTGTTCTTGGCTGTTTGTTTACTAACTTGTTCCTCAGCCTTCAGTCAGATTTGTCAGGATACACACACAAACAGGGAAAGTCACTAGTTAAAACTTAAAGTAAAGTAATGCAATATTGTTTGATTTATTTTTTTATCTGTAAGCAATTTAGGGGTATTTTATCTGATTAACTTTTAAGGCCCCTGAGTCTTAACTACCGTATTCATTTATATTCACAGATGATGAAAGTTTGAAAACAGTATTGGGTGTTTTGTCTTTGATATGTTAAGTAAACGGTGTTCAAATGAAATTAAACAGGTGGTGCATATTTTTAGCAATCCTGACAAAGTTAGTTGTGAGTTATATAATGGAGTCAACACCAACTTCTTTTGGAATATCAATGAGATGCTTGGATACAAAAAGATTAGCTGTTTTTATCTCTCTCTATGATCGATGCTCTTGATTTGTTTGTGTCCCGACATCCAATCCACTTGGATGTCCCCAAGACCCCCCCCCCACCCTCCCCCCCAAACAACATGGAACAACACACACACACACACACACACACACACACACACACACACACACACACACACACACATGCAGATTACAGAAAATGCCAGAGGGGTTTCATTAACATCGCATCCAATCCCATTGAATGCACTTTATCATTCCAGGAAATCCTTCTTGCTAATGTAATGACACTTGCTATAAAAATGGTCCAGAACATGAAGAATCTATCACATGAGATAGATGAGATGGGCGATATTATGGGATATTATGTGCACAGTTTATTGCAGTGAAAGTGAATTAACTGCAAACAACAAGCAGCCCCCTCCCTCCCTCTTTCTCCCTGTCCTGCCTTGTTTTACTAACATGCAGTTCCCACGTACATAAACAAAGGAACCACACATGCTGCTGTCAGGACTGTTCTGAAAGCTCCTCTGTAGCAGCCAGCTTTCTGAAACTCTTTGGTCGACTTCAGCAAAAGTATACCTGAAAAGAAAGTTGTGAAAAACAGATTACAAATACATGAAGTGATATTTCACTTAGGTAGAGTGGTAGCATTTTCTAGCATGTTTTGTTTGACATGATTACCCAAGTAGTCATCTTCAATGGCCCATCGAGGGAGTTTGCACTTGTCATCAGTGGAGCTGACAGGGAACTGCTTGCGAAAAAAGAAGAGGAGAGAACAAAGATGATGTTTTTCACAGTTGTAGTTTTTTAATCCTGTAGCTGTGAAAGTACAGTTGAAAACGGTCGCCACAACATGGCAGCAATCCTAAAACCTTAGCAAATAAAACCAAATCTGTTTGCATAGTTACGGGAGGTAAGTGGAAAAACTTCAATAAATGAAAACTTGTTTGAAAATGTTGTCAGAGCTTAGTCACTGTGCCTCAGCACATTCTTCGCTTAGATAGACTGAGTGAGGACACTGTCAGTGGTGTTAGGTGTGGGCACAAATGATTATTAGGATGCGACTATATTAAATTGTCTCGCTTTCATGGAAAATGATCTCTGCTTCATTTCTTGTATTACTGAAACATTTGATGTAATATTGATGCATACACAGTGATTTTACCAAGATGTTATTTTTGATTCCTTCAATGTATGAAAACCATCCATCCATCCATTTCTATACCTACTTGACCTGTGTGGGGTGATTGAGGGAGGTTGGGGGGGTGGGGGTGGAAGCAGCCCATCGCAGCACACATTGAGTGAGAAGCAGAGGACACCCAGAGGAGGTCGCTATGGTCTCTTACAGGGCTTGTGTCAACAACACGCCAACTACCAGGATGTGTTGTTGCTACTCCAGGTAACTTCATAAGATAGGTTTTTTTTGTAAACAGCTGCCTCATGTGTTTTTACTTCTTGTCAATATGAAGGTGACTGCTTTCAAAAGCATATTTTCATGGAGGCAAGGAGTCGAGAGAACGCTTGGCTGATGTAATCACACTGCTGTCCCTTGTAACATGTCCATTAAGAAAATGGCTGACAGTTCCAGGAATGGATGTAAAGAGTGTAACACACAAGGAGGAAGTTGTGCAACTGGTGCAATTCACTCACGTCAGGATTTTCACTGATCAATGTCAAAGGTTTATGTTCTTGCACATTAACAGCAAAAGCAGAGTCAGGACTACACTAGAGTTACAACATTATATTTACGGAAATAAATAATAATAATTTAATTCGGGGCTTTGCTCAATAAACAGAAATGAAGTCACTCTGATGTCCACTGATCCAAGCTGTGATATATAATACAGGCTCAATGTGACACTCTTTATTACAGTCAAAACACAGCTGTGTGCGGAGGCTACATATGGTATGTGTTATATGGACCATAAGCAATTCCAAAACCTCTCATCTTAATCTATAATTAATTTAACATCCATTTATTATAAATGCATATCTCATATAGTTCATATTTGCTGCGCAAGAAGGTGTAGTTCTGAGATCCCTTGAGTTTATGATAACATACACACACACACTTACTTTCTCCCTATCTCTCTGTTTATCATTCTGCCATTCTATGATTTATATGTAGACAGAACACCCACACACACACACAGAGAGAGAGAGAGAGAGAGAGAGAGAGACATAAAGAGTTCGTGTAGGCTGTTTCTTGAAAAAAAAAGAAGAAAATATAAACATAGAGCATAGATGAAGTAGGTCAGTCAGTGTTGTGTGTGTGTGTGCATGTGTGTGTGTGTGTGTGTGTGTGTCTGTTTTATATGTTCATTTTAAATATTGTAGTTCTCTTCTGTTTCACCCTCAAGGGCTGCAGTTCCTCTAATAAGGTGAATCGGGGCCTCTTTGTCCATGTAGGCTCCCACTGAGTGGATGTGCTGGAAATGCTATGTGTGCTTTGTGTGTGTTTGTGTGAGTAAATATGTGTGTATGTGTGTGTGGGTGAGAAGGTTAAAGAACTTTAAGGTTAACAGAGATTGAGAAAAGCAGGGGAGGAAGATTTCCTTTGCATGTACTCCTCGTCTTTGTGTCTATTTGCTGCATAAGAGTGCAAGTTTGTCGGTGTGTTGCGGGGTTGGGGGTGATCGATATCAGACGGAGAAAGGAAAGCCTCTGTGCTTGGTGTATTTGTCCACGCTAAAGTTGCGGGGAGGTGGATGCATGCAAATGTGCATGTCCTTTTCACTGTGCATGCCTGCATGGGTCCGGTTGTAGAGTGCAGGTAAGGGTGAAAGATGAGAGAGGTGGAAAGAAAGTTACAAAACATCGCTGAATGCTTCCAGCAACCACCATAACCTACTCTTTAATGATCCATCATGTCCATCTCATTACGCCATAATAATACATTGCTGTTTCTGAGTCCATTACCACCAAATGGCTATGATTATGCACCCCCCCCACCCCACCCCACCCCTCACCAGATCTAACCCTGTATCTCTAATCCACCCTCCTTCTCTTTCCTTTCTCCTTGTGCATCTAACCCCGCTCAATCTCACTTCATCCGCGTGTGACAGCTGTGGAATTGCAATCAATACAGCGGCTGCACCCAGCTGAGAGATTCAGTCCATCTGTATTTATTGGACCGGGGCTTCAGACCGCACGAAGGACACAGTCTGCGTGGTAGAATGAGTGTCAGAGCAGACTCAGTTAGTGTTGATCTATATTTACGGTGTTGGATGCTGTCACCATGCAGCCGTCGACTGCAGGTAACACAACAAAGCGCACAGTTAAATGCCAGCCACATCCCGCGAGCAGCGTTGGCATGAAATCGGGCTAATTTCTTTGGAGTACAACACACTTGATGCGCACACGTTTTACACCCACTTGTGGATGGCCGATGGTTTTTTACAGATGACTGGAGCAGAGCGCGATGGAAAAACTAGGTCAAATAGGAAGCTGCTGATTGATGGTGAATGAAGGGAGGGAGGAAGCAGGGCAAGAAAGAGTGGGAGGACTTAGTCACTGCACAGAAGTCGTGGAAAAGTGTCCAAGGAAGGGATGTGCATGCCTGATGGGATACATGGACACTCATACACGCACACACAGAGAGAAAATGATGGCAATATGGATGAGTTGTGACTCACTGTAGCTGTTAGAAAACGAGAGGCACAGTGGGTTGCAGCTTGACTGAACATATCTGCCTTTCCTCTTTTAGCTTACAGGACATAAGAGGGAACATTTTCCATTTGTTTGTGTATTTATTTGTTTTATTTATTTCTTTATTTCCCAATTTGGGGTCAAGAGAATTTGTATTTTCTATCACATTTTCCATAAAAATGGAGTTCGTTTCTCAACAGATGCCAAGTCTGATGCATTTTTGGTTAATGTATTAAAAACCCAATCTGTAATCTGCACAGTAAAAACACTGAAACCCTTCTGCTTTTTTTTTTTTTTTTTTTTGAATGAAGTCAATTTTAAAGAACGCAGAAGCTGACTAGTATAAAATGTTGTAAAATTGGTCCAAGCTACATTTCTTTGAAGCATAGCCAAAACCCTGATGTAAGGTCCTGATTTTATCTTTGGTTTTCTGCACCAATAACCAATGGGTTCAACTGTGCTTTGTGATTTGTTTGCTTTACACATTCATGAAATAAGGCAGTGAAAATGAATTACTAGATACATTTCCCTACAGGGCAGTGTTTCATAGACCACGAATACATTTCAGAACAAAACTCAAATCCCATGCATGAAAAACTAAAATGTTCATGAAATATGAGCTAAGTTCAAATGACAGTTGCCCTTTTGTAAACTGTTCACTGCTAATGACAAGCTAACAGTTCAACAAAACAAAACATGATGTTTAGGATGATGATGACAAAAGTGGAGAGCTTCCCATGCAAGTGGCTTCAGGGAGAGGGTGCAAGAGAAAGAGAGGGATAGAGAAAGAGAGTGAGAGAGAGAGAGAGAGAGAGAGAGAGAGAGAGAGAGAGTCTTGGCATAAATCTTAATGGAGGCAGGCACTCATTTATCATCCTAAGTAGCTGAGTGTTCTTTTAATATGCTTGAGTGCAGAGGCGTGCATGTCTGTATGTGTGCAGAGAGAGAGAGAAAGAGAGAAAGAGAGAGAGATTAAAGATGAGAGAAAGTAGGTCAAAAACCCATGTAGCACACTATGTCACCGTGTATGGGAGGATGTATCAACAGCATAATGGCTTTGGTCTCACCCCATAAGGTTTGGCTGAATCACACAACGAAGAATAGGAGATGTAAGACCAGCTCTGTGCTTTTCCAAAAGGGCAAGTTTATGTCCATAAAAACGTCACAAAGGCATTGAAGCAGATTTTCATAAAACCATAGTACATACCCGAATTCATCGTCTGAGCTTCATTCTGCTCCTATAAACCCGTTTCCAGATTATTCGAGGTCCTTTTTATTTGTAAAGTGATGCTATTTCACAAACAAAAAGAGCCACAAATCATCACAACACGATAACTACTGCCACAAATCTAGAGTCCCACATCCTTTCTGTTCCAAAAAACAGAGATGGACCAGAATAAATGAAGCGTGTTTGTCAAATATTTCCAAAGACTCAGCACTGTCAGTTCAGCGGCTGAAGCTTCATCCCACATACACTTTGCATACACACTGGTTAGAGTATCACTATCACTCGAGAGCAGAAAACAGACATTTTGGTGATGGGGATTGTCGGTGGAGGTCAGAATGAAAAATGTGTTGCCTCGCTTGAATGACAGATGGTCAGTGATGGATAGAAGAAGACAAGTACACAGTAGCGGTTGAAGGATCCTGGCGATTACCCATCAGGTATCTGCTGTGTGGGAAAGAGAGAGAGAGTACATTTAGAGACAGCACACACACACACACACACACACACACAGTTACAATTGCTCCCGATCTTTTATCCACTCTGACAGGGTGGTAGTGGCTTGGAGCAAACGTCACCTGTCAGTGACAGCAGTCATGGGAGGACATTTAAAAAAAAAAAAAACTCACACACAAACACACACCTCAGAACTGTCTGTGTCTCAACGTTTAGGTGTTCTGTCTTGTTCACTTCTGTTAAATCACCTGACATGTTCTGTCTGGCCGCACCAATAATAAAAAAAAAAGTAAAAATAGAAATGTCTGTACCGTTATACCACAGTGTACACACACACACACACACACACACACACACACACACACACACTCAGACAGACACACACACAAGTGCTTGCTGGTACACACAGGGACACTTACGTAAATACATACATACACACACTTAGACAATGATGTCCTGTCTGTGAATGTAATGTAGGGCAGCAGTGGATAAGGCCAGTTAGTCATGAGTTAGTCAAGAGTTTCAAAGCCAGGTCACAGATGGTTGTGGGCTTAAACCGACAAGATACCAACAATTAAAACTGATTGGAAAGGACTAAAAATAAAGAACAGAGGATGTGTAATGGCTGACCGAGGGCCTTCCCTTCTGTAAAACCTCCCTCCATCCTCCCAAAACAAGTTGCCTCTGCTTTACTTGTATTCATAGTGTGGATCTCTAGTGAAAACCCAGTGGGGACACAGGTCCTGAACTTGTGTCAGAACTTGCGTGAGTCAGTCAGTTACTGTATAGTCTAAAAAGAGCAGTCAAGTGCAGTTCAGTAGTGACGGATGCTTTGATGGAGATTTCTGTCCGCTGGGTTGTTTTGGAGAAGTACATGTGGCGGGTGATGCAGAAGTCAGAAGACGCCAAGAGGTCTTTGCTTATAGCAGTTGGAAACACCTCTACTTGGCTTAACAGTTGGGGGAAAAATCTGTCTTGTCCTGAAAACATTAATATTCTGTCATCAACCCTACCCGGACAAACGTATAGCAGCTACAATTGAAAATGCATTGAAAATAACACAGAGAGACACATTAACTCAGCAAGGCCGCTAACCCCATGATAATCTAACTTAATCTGACAACATTTATTTCATTTTAAAAACTCTAAACTAATTGACCTTCCATTATCATTTATATTTCTAGAGTAGGCATCGGACAATGTAAACAGTTTCATACTATGTGTATTGGAACATCTGATGTAATTTTTGGTGAAAAAACAACCCTTTGAGTCCAATACACCAATGTTTATTTCTATGACAACAATGCCAAAAGTAGTTATGGTTCGCATCATCCTTTCTTTCTATTCAAGTCCTGTGTTATAGAGGCCCGTGGCATTTGGTTTCACAGAGTCAGTTATCCTTACAACCAGCTGCAGAACGGTATCTCCCTAGGGAACATGAACGCTTATCAAGTAGCGCACTTGGTCCCAGAGTGCACGTGTGCATGTGCGTGTTTGGGTGTATGATTGTGTGTACACATTTACGAATGCATGCTTCCGCGCAGGTGAGCCCAGTGTGTAGGTGGACTCGCTGATGAGGATATGTGGAGGATATGAGGATGGTGTATGCAGCCTTCTCTCTTTCTCACACGCTCTTTCTCTTGTACAATCTCTTTTGACGTTTTATCGATCTGTCTCCAGTGAAGACAGAAGGATAACTTAAAAGTTCTTGAATGACAAGTCTACAATTTGATTTGATTAAATAAAAAAGACTTCTCACCTCCACCAGAAGGACACTCTCTCTAATGCTCTGTGTAGGTTAGCCACTTCGCAGACCTTCAGTCACTGATGGGACACATCGCATTAAAATGACAAATTTTTTATGTTGACACCAGTGTGCAGGGTCTAAAAAGGGTTGCGTAATAGTGACTGTCAGAACATTAAATATTGATGCTATTGATTCACGTCAAAGAGTGCAGATGCCAGACTGACAGGTTTTGGGTAAGCATGTTGCCAAAAGTTGAAAATATGGTGCTGGTGCAGTTTGAAACCTCTCTCCTTTAAAATAATGGTAAGGGGAGCGAGGCAGCTGGCAAGTTCGTGTTAGAGAGTATACTTATGGTCACATCATCCACAAAAGCCTAACCCTAAGGGGATACTGATAGCCTAGAAATATAGCTAAGATAATACACAGCACCGTGAATTATATTAGCTTGGAAAGAGATAAAACAGTTGGTTTCTTTGTCCTCGAGTCCTAAAACCATTTCCTACTGTTGGTAGCAGTTGTTAGACAAAAGCAGTTTGTGTAGCTTTTGAACAGGATCCGTTCATGCGTGCTTCTCTTGGTAAAGCAGGTAAAATAGCATGTAAGATGACTGAGCCTTACACCTCTGTCTTTGCCCCAGTTGGAGGAAAAAGGTGATGCAAATGCAAATCTCAGTGGTCTCACCCGACATCAAAATTCTCTGAAGTGCTAATTCATGCACCATGTGACATGATCCGTTTCCATGTCTTTGTTGTAATTTGATTATCCTCTCATCACAGAAACATGGAAACACTTTTGATGTCTCCTGTTAAATACTGACAGCTTGCGTCCCTCTTATGAACACACCAATTAACCCTTTTGTGACCTTGTTGCACCTTGATACTGTTGAGATTTTTGCTCAAGGAATCATTTCATTCTTCTGTAAGATAATCAGCTTTGACAGTTGTGGGTCAAATGCTCAAAAGCACGTACGTAGCTGAGTACGCAGCAGGTTGTTAGATCATTGCAAACACAGCGTGCCTTATTACAGAGGTCCTGACACTATTTCCTCTCATAGAATCAATCCTGGGCCTTGTTTACAGGAAACTGCTTTGCTGTTCCACAGCTGTGACAATGTTGATTTGTTATTCAGAGGGGTGCATTGCGTTTCAGGTGAATGAGATATAGAGCATGTAATCTGATGTTGTTAACTCCCTCTTGCATAAATCAGTGGAAAAAGTGGGGGATCAGGTGTGAAATGTTCTCCTTTTTTATGTAGGCCAGGGGACAGGGTGAAGATGCATTTTAATTAGTTGACAGGTTGAAGTGGGAGAACACACAAATGCTGCTTTTTGTTCTGTCCATGCACATTGTGAAGTTTCTCAGCCTAGTGTGATTTTATTGAATAAAATGAATGGTGATGTCAGTGGAAGTGACTGATGATGTTTGATGATGACAATGATGATATGTGTCCTGCGCTTTGGGCTCATTTGTGAAAAATTTCCAAGAAGTTCAAACCAAATTCTGCTGAATGCAATGGCGGCTCTTGTCTTCTGAGAATTTGCTGTGTACTGGCCTTCGTAGAATTGCAGTGTGCATACCTCTGCCAGTGCTTCAGATTTTTTCTTGTCTGGTGTGTCTGCTTGCACTCTTCATATTATTTTACATGCCTCATTTCTAAACTTCTTCTTCTCCCTCTTCTTCTTCATCTCCCTCTCTCTCTCTCTCTCTCACTCTCTTTTACAGTGTGGCAAAGGAGCGGAGAACTTTGACAAGTTCTTCACACGCACTCAGCCCCAGCTCACACCACCAGATGAGCTGGTTATCGCCAACATCGACCAAGCCGAGTTTGCAGGGTTCTCTTTCATCAACCCACAGTTTGTACACCCGTCGCTTAGCAACAGCGTATGAGAAGGATGGGGAAACCTCCTTGAAGAACCTCCCTGCTCACTGCCACCCACTTAAACCTACCGCCCATCTAACATCTGACCACAACTTGATCAAAGGCCCACTTTATGTATTGGTTTTTACTCATAAGCAGGAATTTAGCACATCCACATTTGTTCTTTACTATGTGTTTACCAGTATAGATTATATTGATTAGACTGTTTCTAATTTCCTTTAGTTTAATGATTAGCATGCACTATAGAAAACAATGTCCTTTCTTAACCCTGTGATTTATATTGAAGGCTTACCATAACTGGAGGCACTTGGACCGAAGGGTGTCAGGCTTTATTTATATATGCCAGTACATGATTAAGTTAGGAGAATAAATTAATCTCTGCCTGTATAACCAAGAGAATATTAAAGGATTCAGATTTAAAGCACAGGTTATCCTGGAAAGGATGCCTGTGCAAAAAATTCATGCTTACAAATCTCAATGGATAAACATTATAGTCTACAGATCTAGTTGGTGGGTCATAGTTTGTTTCTATATGGATAATCATCACATTATAGATATTACTGTATGTGATGACGGTGAAAAACACCCATATAAAGCTGTGTAGACGCTATAGCCAAATATGAAGGATAGGTGGTGCAGGAGTTGAAACAGCACCTTGTGATTCAATGTTTTCTGTATCTTGTTTACACTTTTCTTATCCTTTGGTTTCATGGTGACAGTGTAAAATTATATTTTAGTACAAACTGACTCCAGCCACTCTCACCTTCGAGTGTGCAGAGAAACAGTTACGTATTTGAATAATATGCAGCCTGTAAAAAAGCAAATATGTGAGACACATGGGTATCAAAGTGTCGGAATTGGTTTCACTTTATCAAGACTTCACTTAGCTTAACTGTTAGCTCCCGATTTTACCTGGTTTTGAAAGCAGTGATTTGCAGACCTATTTCCCAGCCCTCACTGAGCTGCACAAATTAACCTTGTCAATAATTTTGTGGACACACAATCAACAGTAATCAGTTTAGCATGTGGGCTGTGGAAGAATATATTATATGTACCTTGAAAAAAAAAAACAACCCTACAAAGTTTACAGTTTGTCATGTTTTAACACTAGTCAGTGTTAACGACTATCCCTGTCCCACAACTACAAAGCCTCCCTTTGGTCATAAATGTCTTAACAGAAACAGTACAAGACATTTTAATACATTTTTTAGAATATAACATTAACTCATGTCTTTGTGTATTAACCATGCAATGTTTTATTGCATACAGTATCATGTCCTCCAGCATAGATAAAACACATGTGTCAGGTTTCTTAGATACAAAAGTTGCAAATGAAAAATGTTGTTTTGCTGTCCTGAGAACAAACTCTTCTTTCATTAGGAGTATGTCAACATAATCATTATTAGTTGAATATGAACCTTTTTTGCCTTCATTGTCGCTTCTTCATTGTCTTTAAACTAGTTCTGTTTTTACTCTACTCTTTTCTGTGAACTCATACCTATTTTTCCATTAGATCAGATGAATATTTTAATGTATCTAATATCAGTGTATAACTCCTTTGTAAATAATCCTGAGTTATTTCAAAAGAGTATAGCAAGTTACAGTTTTATACCAACACCTGAATGTGCTTTTATTACATTAATTAGATAAACCAATATTTGTATGTGTAAAAAAAAAAAAGAAGAAGAAGAAACAACTAGGAACATAACCCAGTAGAGATCAACTTTGTAACAACTGGATGTCTTAAATAGAATCCAGATTTAGCAAGTTGTAAAAATATCTGTTTTACTTGTGTTGGCAGATTTATCAAATCTTTTTTTTTTTTCTTTTGATTTTCTTTAATCATACTTAGTGATTTTTACTGCAAATTGTGTGTTGATTGGATGCGTGTCGGGCTGTTGGCCGTCCTTCTGTATCTGCATGCTGTTGGTAGGCATCATTCATGCATGTGATCTGCTAAGTGCTGCATGCTACAAAATATGACACCCCAAAGAGTTGCAACCCTTAAATGATGCACCACACAAAATCTAATATCAGAGATTAAGAGTCACTCGTTGAAGTTGAATAATGGCCACGGTTATCTTATATTCATGTTGATTACAATGGATTCCAATAGTGACAACTTTTCACTGTGGGGGGAAAAAAAGTGTAAGAATGTCCACAAAAAACTGTATCAAACTAATCCTACATCATAATGCACTTATTCGCCGTGTATCCGTATGATATATAGCTCAGTCCTCACACATGACTCTTTACAAACCAACTACAGGAAGTGAGTGTGAAACACTCAATAGAGAGACTTAGGGTGGAGTGTCACTGTAAACATAGCTCTAGATTGACTGAATTTCAAGCGGGCCAGTAGACATCACAGTCAGTAACCATAAGACCAACAAGTCTGTAAGATTGTGACTGAGTTTTAATGACACAGCTGTGCAGCAGTAATAAAACACTGAAAGTCATAATGCTCATGCAGGTGGGTGAGCTGTGTATGAAAGCAACAGTGAGAAGCAACAGTGATTTTACCAAAAAAAAAAAAAAAAAAGAATCCTGAACGCCAGGGGCTGAAGAAAGTAGAATAGACGTTTATTGCAGATTGTGAATTTAAATAGATACTAATACTTCATTTTTTTCTGAAACCTAGCCGCTGGCTCTAGAGCAGTGGTCCTTTAAGTAGGAGCTTTATATATAGCTACATTATGGCCCTGGTTGGTATGGCGATGTGGAAACCTGAATCCAGATCTGTGGTGAGTTGTGACTCAGAAGCACTGCTCGTTGCTGAGCCAGTGGGACCACTCGCTCTCTAGTGTCTCATGAATGGGGTTTATGTTATATTTTTAATGTTGTGTTGTTGTTGTTAATTGTTCTGTTTTTTATTTTTATTGTTATTTTTTTGCTTTTGCCATTTATCTTTGGCTGTTGTCAGTGTTGTCAGTTTTATTTCTCTAGCTTCTGCTCAAGAAATTCAGGAATGTTTTCAAAGTATATATCACATTAGATAACTCATATCTGACCGATATAGATAGGAACTATTGAACCATTTGTAAAATTTTACTCCGTGTTTTTCTAAGAGTCGTGCTCTCCTACTGTGTTTCCTATCGTATATAACCTTTTGCATGTGCCAAACCTGGAAAACCCCAGAACCCGACAATAGCAGCGTTGCACTAGCTGTAGTCACACAAATGACTCTCTGTGGCAGCTTCTCCATGTATAGGCTGAGACCTGCCTAGAGCCACACCTGCTGTACACTCTGTTAACCACATACCATACACTAGCATGCTGCCATGAGTATACCGGTGCACATTGTGTCAGTACACATTACAATGCCAGTCAGTTTGATAGTCAACACACCATAAACGGTACTATATCTTCCTGCCTGTCTAGCCTTGGGCAGAATTGTGTCTGAAAAACATTTCAACTTGTGGAGCATTTGATTTAACATCCACAGTGAATTCCTCAGAGGTGAGAGGAAATATTCCTTGTACATACTCAGTTTACTCAGCAACAGTCCTGCCCTGGTCTGAACTTGCACCTCTGTATGTGCTGACTCAGTAGTCTAGAACCATCCCTTTAATTGATTCTCTGATGACTTTGCTCCCCAGTCTTCTTTCTTCTTGGAAAATTTTTCAAAATATCATGTCACAGTTGGTGTGGGCATGAAAAAAAAGATTAATACTCTCCCCTTGTGTGCCTTTCCCAACTTCAACAGAGATACTTTACATCTTCCTCTTGATCCTCATCCACCTTGTTCTACTCTAAAGTCTCTACTCCTCATGTATTTTTAATCCATTGTCAAATTAGCTTTGTTAATTTACTTTTACTTAGTTTTACTCTATGTTAGTGTCTCAGCACACCTCAAAAGTCTCACAAATGTAAATAAAAGATCTTAAAAAAAAGACAACAACAACAACAAAAAACTCTGCATGCTTTGTTCACATAAATGGTCCACCATCTGGTCTGTAAATCAGAAATTTAAGCACATTTTATTGACTGACACCAATAACCTTTAGTCTGAAAAACTATGACTTGACTCACCCTTGTCTGCTTGCTTTACCTTTACCTCCCTGTGCCTATTAATGACTGAATGATGTAGTGAGTTAATTAATAAATGTATCGACAATATCAAAGGAGGATACTCGGGGAGTGAGGGAACATTGAACATGTGACGTAAGGACAGATGATGATGGCTTGTTTGAAGGATAACCCCTGTGCCTCGTCACATTGAACCAGCCCTCCCTTGTTGTCTTGTGTACTCCCTCTTTCATTCTACCTGTTCCTCCGTCCTCAGTGCCTGGGCCAAGTCAATCCATCATCTTATCGACAGTGTCCTCCTCCTTTCACCCTTTAAATCCCATCAGGTCAGGAAAGCAGTTGACATTTCTTATAATTCCCACATTTAGCATCACTTCCACTTTTTCCTCCTCTTTACTGATTGCCCCTAATACTCCATGGGAACGGAATTAGCCAAATGTATTTAGTGTTTTACTTTGTTTACATTCGTTTTGATGTCCTCACCTTTTTGTTTGTAACATTATGCAACTATTTTACCTTAAGATAACAGCTTCAGAATCATTTGATGGTACACTGACTTGTAAGGAATGGCGCTTCTTTCATTCCCACTTGGTGCCCTGTATTCCTGATCTTGGACTATGTAACTTCAGGTTGAGCGGGTGCAAGAAGTGCATAACACTTTAGGGCACTGCGTCACACACACACCACCGATTATGGGTCCGTTAGCTATAAGAAGAAGCTAGCTTGATATTCTTGGTAAGGACATCATGGCAGAGGCAATGCGACTCGCTCCTAGCATCTACATTTTAGCACACAGCTGCTGTGGGTTCAGATGTTTTCGGTCAGTCAGATTAACCGAATGCTGACTTGATATGAGTCGACAGCGTGACTGCTGGTTTGTACTGAGGGGATGATTTTGTGTTTGTTGCCTGAGCAAGTGATTGTCTGTACATGAGCTGTTAGCTTCTAGGGGCACGCTGCGTCCTGTACCCTTGACTGCTGGACAAAAAGAATTTAAGCCGCCAGCGCCCTGTAATTACCATCTTGTGGCTGCAGAGGCCGCTGTTCAGCAGAAGTTACATAGTCTTGCATTAAGGGAATAAGATGGCCAGAAAATAAGGAAATAAATTTCTTATCTTAAATGAAGAGTTTTGAGAGAGAAGTCTGTTATGATTTTTTTTTTCAATTGGTATTTCTTACAATACTCTGTTTAGATACCCGTTTGTTTTATGTGAATCTTGCTTTCCTCATTGTAGTAAGTCATTACTCTCCACCGTGTCCTGTTCGCTATGAAATGAGAGCGTTGAAGTGGACTGCCATCTCTTTGGCCGTTACAGAGTACAGGATCAGTGATGTGCTGGAATGCCTTATCTCTTAACCCTTACATTAACATGGTCCCTAACTCTCCTCTCTTTGTTAATTTATAATCTCAGCATCCCTGTGGTTGTACATAAATGACTTACAGTAGATATCTACATAGACTGTAAAAGAAAGAATATATTGTATTTTAAAAATGGTGTATGTTTTCTTCCCTTGTCAGCCTGAAACCTTCAAATGAGTCTGAGCTACTTACCTTGTAACTGATTGTGTCATTTGTACCTAATGTATGATAATGCTAATAAAAAAAAAAGAAAAAGGAAAATGAGGTCCATACTTATGTGGTTGAGTGTTTTTTTTCTTTCTGTTTTTCTTTTTTTGTCACCTGTTATGTCACGTGTCAGGTTTTCTTATTCAAAAGTTAACAAAGGCATCTAAATGTTGGAAATGTTGTAGTGAGATTGACTTTATTCCATCCCTTACTGTATAACCAACCATTGCATTAGGAGAAATACTGCCACAGTATTACTCAAACGAATAGCTAAGAGAGAGTCGAGCCTCCCTACAATTCCAGCACCACTGCAAACACATCCTGTGAGTTCATGTGCATGTGTGTATTGCCACTTGCAAGAGTAGTGTTAATGTTGATGACAAAGATGTGTTTGTTTTCACAGGTGTGGGTGTTTGCATGCATCAGCGTGATCATGTACAGTATGTATGTATGTATGTATTTATGTATGTATATGGGAGTTTGTGAGAGTGTGCTTTTCTGTGGCTCTTTGCATATGCAGAGGTGTGAGTTTGTGTGGGGGTGGTTGGTCGATTGTGTGTATGTTTCAGGCTCCTTCATTAATTGGATGGCTGAGCTTGAGTGTTGGTGAAGGCAGAGGGGTGTTAGTGATGGAACACAATAGCGTAGCACTCACTGCTGTCAGAAGTTATCAGGGGAGACTTGGATTGAGGAGCATCACGGCCTGGCTGTCTAAGAGCTGACTGACACCGCTAGATCCCTACTAGATTTCACTTAAATTAGGATTTGGGCACACCTGACCTGAGGCTTTGCTTTTCAGCAAGAAGATTTATGTGGAGCCAATTAGCCCATTTAAAGACTATATATAAACATTATGCTATTATATATATATATATATATATATATATATAGCATAATGTTTCTATTCTTTTAGTCTGTAAGTAATGTACAGTATGTGGTAATTTTTAGCAAGAGATAGAGTGCAATGCTGAAAAAAGGAGAAAAAGTCTCTTAGAAAAGAGTGTATCTTAGAATTCACAGTGAGGTAGAAACAAAGACAGGTAAAAACAGCTTGCTTTTGCTTTCTGCATGGTCCCTGTTATTGTATTGTTCTTCGAGAAGTTTTAATTTCTTCTGACCTTGACCTCTTCTCATTTTGGACTTTCCTCTTTCTTGTTAGTCACAAAACTCCAGCCACTATACATATCCTCAGACTCCTCGGTTGATGGCTTTCATCTATCTTACTGATGTTTTCTCAAATGAGGGCCCGTAATTACTATCGCTATCCCAGCTGGAGGGCGGCCAATATCCTAAATGGTGGCTTAAAGTGATAGGAAGAGGTTTATAAGGTTTTACAATGTGCTGTATTGAAGATATTAAAGTTTTCAATCCTTGCTGTGCTGTTCTTGAATGTCAAATGAGTCTATCATAACCATACAACCTATTTGACATTATGTGTCATTCCAATTGCATTTAACAAATACAACTTAATTACAGTGTTCATTTGATTAAAAACAGGATTTTTTTTCTCTCCTGGCTTGTAATGTTGTCATATTGTACAGTGTTATTTAACTTGTGTTCATTTCTTCAAATGTTTTCAGACAGCACATATAGCTGCCATCTGATAAGAGAAAGCCCCGCAGTATGTTGACTGTGGACCCAGCTGGTGTGTGAGCTTTTGTTTAACACATATATGTTTCAGGCCACTGGTTTCTCTCATTCTCCCTCAATTACACAAACAGACAAATACACACACACACACACACACACATATACATACACACACACACACACACAACTTCAGCACTGCTTCATCTGTTATGAAACTGCCAGAGCTAAGTCATATGCAGCCGTATTGTTTTGTTATGAAAGCTGTTCTGGCCTTAAGTAAAACAGATGCATTATTGTTACAGTCTGATACACATGGGCATCTTTGTGAATAATGACTAAGCCAGGGTGTATTATAGAGACTGAATGATTTATGTTTATATTATCCAAAGAAGAAAAACAAAGAGAGAAGACGATGATTGCACCATGTTTTTATGAGTTTGCATGTAAAAAGTACAAAGTAACGCCTTGAAAACTCCTTGATTCTCTTTGCGCTGGTCAGAGAGGGCACAGAATTCCTTGATTCCCAAAGGATGCTGGTAAAGAAAAGTTTGAAAAGAAATAAAATTTGCCGCAGGCTTTGATGTTTGATTATCAAAGCAGAGGACAAAACAGCACAGGAGCGAGTAAGTTTGCTTCAACAGAATACAATGATGTAATGTGTCAGAAATACGTTTCTTAAATAAAGAGACGCAAAATGGGATGAGAGAGGTTCTGATTGTCTTCCTGTGAAATGAGTGAGAGGTTATGTGAAAGGCCAAGTCAGAGCCAAGCTGCTGAGAGCCTCTTCACTCACTCCTGCCTATGATCAGCCGGCAACAGAATGAGGTGGTTAGTCATACACATGCATGGGATTCACCAGATGCTCCTAAATGACTGAATGAATGCCCATATGCTTAGAGACAGTTTGTGCCGACGTCAGTCTGACAGCTGCTCAGATAGATCTGCACTTTCCTGAGTGTATGACCAAATGCCATCATGAAACTATCACATTTTACACAAATTTAGCACTAGGCTACATCCTTAATTTGTCCAGTCACTGTTTTCTGCTCCTGTACTCATCTGGAAACACATGTACAGACAATACAGTACATCTGTTTCCACATGAGGTAAGAACCAGATGTTGCATGGATCAATTTATATGTTATAATACAGTAATAGTATGTATTTAATTAATGTAGCCAATATTCTTTTTCTTCCTTTTGTCGGAAAACTCTGACATGAAGAGTGACACTGGATTTTCTACACAAAATTGTATTTTTATATCTATATATAACATGCAACCAATCTCCAGAGTAACTCAGAAAAAATTGCCTGTCTAAAAAATAAATAATGAACAGTAGTAGGAAGACCCAACAACGATTTGTTTATATATAAGATATAATATGATATAATTTTATGTAGAAAATGTGGGATATCCAGTGTCACTCTTCATGTCAGAGTCAGAGTTTTGCCATAAAAGGAAGAAAAAGAATATAGTCAACATTAATTAAATACATACTATTACTGTATTATAACACTTAGAAAATTCACCTGACTTAGTGATGGTTTTGTGTGCAAAATGCAGATTCTGGGCATTTCAAAACTTCTTATATTTTGTAAGTACTTAGCTCAAACATCTAAAACAACGGCGATTGGAAGTTTACAAAACTAACATCTGCAGAAAGGGGTTGTTACGCTGTGGTTTGAACCATAAAGTCATTGAAATTGTTGTTATCCACAGCACATTAACGCAGCACCTCCCCTACTCCTCCACACACCTGAAGAAAAAAGGAGTACTGGTGCGGAGCTGGGTACCACGTGCCTCGCGCCACGCGGGTAGTACTGGCTTTGGATAGTATAGTGGTGCGTGAGCTACGCAGCCGCGGGTCCCGTTCGCCTCAACACACTGGTACACAGGTTTAGCGCGCGCCGAACCCGAGACATCGCGGAGCGACTGAACGAGGAGAAAAGAAGAGGAGAAAGATAGAGGGAGAGGAAGAACAGTGCTTTCCTCAACGAGTCTTCTTTGTGAAGGTAACAGGCTCAATAAGTGTTTCTGTCTTTTATTTTTTAAGTGCAAAGTTAAATGTCACAGACATTTTGTGCAGGGGAAAGGACTGCTTTGTGTGTTGGTTATTGTTACTCACGCCTCGGATGTTTTGCTTAAAGCCAGTTAGACTGAGCCTCGTGTCAATACTTCTATTGTAAAATAGACAGTTAACTTTGCTCTCATAATAAGGATGGAAGCCTTTACTAAACTACATAAAGTCACTTTACCCATATTTTTATGTGGAGTTAAAGCTCATATCATTATGCTGCAGTTTATTTCATCAAAACTTGAAGAATGTCAGGGGAGACCAATTTCAGCATGAGTTTACGTTTGCATATTTGGAGCCTATCTAATATATTTGCATTTTCTTTGCCCTCTGACGCCACTTCAACACTGCGCGTCCACTACAGTAAGACACGTCCGGAACTGAACTCGCTTCTGTTATTATAACATTTTAAAACCGTGTCCATGGAGTCCGCTATTCTTTTCAAGATGTAATTCTCTACAGTTTGAAGAAAGAAAAAGTGGTGTGACACAACAACTCCGTTTTAGGGTGAGAGAAATAAAGAGAGAAGAAGAGCTGTTGAAAATGTTCCCCTGTGCAATTAAATAAGTTGTGATGCAAAACCTTCACTCGGAGATACGGAAGGTAACACTCAGAGAGGGTCTAAGACGGAGTTTAGACGGGTTAGCCTCAGCTACATTCATGTTTAACAACGCTGAATGGACTAAGCTTATTATTGACTGACTGTTCAGCATGGCACCGTCTGTGACCGCTTCAGCACCGCGGACAGAGATTTGAGCTCGAGCCAAGGATTAAACGGCAGGAATAACACACAGCTGGCTCTCAATACACCACAGAGGATGGAGCCAACACACAGGCTCCGATGCTCTGGATTCACAGTGGCATATGTATTTAAAATTATCTGAAAACTAATGACAAAATGACGCAGATTACGCAGATGCCAGCGGAGGGTCATTCGTCACCTACATTTATTAGATGATTAAGAATCATGAATTGTTGCCTTTCTTCTTTTTTTTCATTTATTGCAACTCTATGGTAATAACAAAAACTGAAAGTAAACAAAACCTCAGGTTCAATCGCAATTTGGCTCCTCATTAACAAAAATCTGGATAATGTTTGCAGCAGTAGACAGCCCAGGTATAATCTACTTGGCTGACATCCATTCCTCTGTGTGCCAGCCAGACAAATACTGTTGTAGCACAAACTTACTCTGGGATGGTGTGTGGGCTGCAGGGGATTATGTTTCTGCAATTTCAGAAGAGAAATACTTTCCAGCCACTGTCCAATACAGGCTGCTCACACTCTCTCCGGATGAGAGCCTACTTGTTGCAGTGAGACAGACATTGATATAATAAATTATCCGTGTTATCCTGGACACGATAGTGTAGTAGTTCAGACTGAGAGTCAAAATGGAGAAGTACCTCTGGTGTAATATTTTGTTGTTGTTCAGTTTCAATTCAGAAAAACTTTTAAGGGTTTAAATATGTTCAGGACAACAAGCTTTAGTCAGTTGACCTAAACCCTGCTGTTTTTTCTAGACATTGTTTTTGACTAATAACATCATTAAAATGCTGCAGGGTTAGGGTTGCTTTCAGCTCTATGCAGAATCTTACCATGTTGTCAGAAGATAAACTGCATCTCTTCATGCAGATTTTCACGCAGCTTCACTGGACAGTCATAAGAGATTCAAGGAAAGGATTCAGAGACTGTGTTACAAAGGGTTTTACAGCTCATCCTTGTGTCCTGCCATAAAAGTCATACAGTCTCCCTCCATTTCTCCTCCACCCTCAGCAACACCACTGTTCACAGTTTACCAGTGTGTCACTCCTGCCAACAGGAGAAATATAGCTGCAGGTCACCATTGATAGAAATGTCTGATGCAAATTCCATATTGAGAAACCTGGACATGCTCAGTGTTCTCAATGTGCATTGGACAGTTATATACACTATGCATATACCATTGCACTAGCTTTAGGTCAGTTAGTGTTATGGCAATATCCAGGTATGACAAAAAGCTCGTTTGATATCACTTAATACTAATATTAGTTAAGGTAAGATAATAATTATCAGGTTTTTTGAGTAAAACTGTAAATTCTTGTTTCATGTGTTGTTGTGAGGAGCATATTTATTCATTAAAAAGTTGTTGCCATGTTTAGTCAGGGGGTTAGATATATAGGAGCATGGCATGGAAAAATTGATTTTGTTTTCCTTTCTTAGCCATTTAGTAACTTCACTTTCTATTCTTAGTGTGTATATGAACCATGCTGCACCATAAAACAAATTTGTTAAGCACAATAAATAAGCATCCCTGTAGCGTCTGCCTACTCTCTTGGCTGCACCTCATTGGTTTCAGTGATCACTCTAAGCAACATCCTGATGGGATATGTCCTCAAAAAGTAAACACAGTGCTCTCTAGTGATTGGTGATAGGTAATATATACTACTGTGGCTTTACACAGACTCTGGTAGTCACTGTTGAAGTCCTACAGCAGTTTTGTACAGTACATAACTATTAGAACATATATACCAATATAAAATTGCATGTTCTGTATCTCTGATGAATTCTTGTCTTTATTCTGCATGTGTGTTCGAGTACTTATATTACACCATGAACTGTGTCCTGCTTATTTTTTCCTCTATAATCTTCTATGATGTATGTGTCTCTCTGTCTTTGTCCTGTTTTCCTCCATATCCCTACACCAGCATGTAAAATGCACTACCAGATAAGGAGCCTTGTTTTGGGACTCGCTTATCAGTTCATTCATGCTTGACTAATTCGGAGGCCTCTCTGTATAGTGTTGCCTGGCGACAGGGCCAAGTCAAGCACTTATAAATGGGAGATGTGTTCTCACAACGAACATGGGAAAAAGGATGTTAGTGCTATTGCTGTAGGTCACTGTATTTTTTGTGCCACAGTCAATGTGTGTCCACCCTTTTAGAGATCACCACTGTACCATTCACTTGGGTTTTATGGGATTAAATAGACCTGTCCATCATCATTGTTACAAATATGTCTACATGAAAGGAAGTAGTTCAGGATAATTGTCCCCGATATACACTCTAAGTTTTGGTAAAGCAAATGGGTCTTTGAAGGGTCTTTTGGAGTCATTACTGTTACTTATTTATGATCATCAGGAGCCATTAAATGCAGAGAAGAAATTGACTGACAAGCTATCCATGCACTTTCTGGTCATGCTACTGTATGAAGGAGTACTGAGGGGATGACATCTCAAAGCCAAAACCATTTGCTGAAAGACATAAGGGAACTGCCTTTGGAACAGCATGAAAGGCATGGGCTATATCCAGAGCTGCCCCATCCAATTAAGATGATCTGACATTACAGAAGAGAGATGTAATGCATTTTGCAGCCTGCTCTGGAGTCTTGAGGGTGAGGGAAGAGAAGGAGGAGAACACCTCCTACATTAGGTCAGCTGGTTCAGCTGCTTCTATGAAAATGTGTGGCAACATAAAAACAACCACTTGACTGATTTTGTAACCAGAATCCTGTGATTTTTTTATGTGGTGAGAAGGTGAGAATATGACACAAAGATTTCCGCGTCACTCTCTGTCTTGACAGCTTGCACCACCACCACCACCACCACCACCACCTGTCTCTGCTGTTCCCTAGAGAATGCCCNATTTGCTGAAAGACATAAGGGAACTGCCTTTGGAACAGCATGAAAGGCATGGGCTATATCCAGAGCTGCCCCATCCAATTAAGATGATCTGACATTACAGAAGAGAGATGTAATGCATTTTGCAGCCTGCTCTGGAGTCTTGAGGGTGAGGGAAGAGAAGGAGGAGAACACCTCCTACATTAGGTCAGCTGGTTCAGCTGCTTCTATGAAAATGTGTGGCAACATAAAAACAACCACTTGACTGATTTTGTAACCAGAATCCTGTGATTTTTTTATGTGGTGAGAAGGTGAGAATATGACACAAAGATTTCCACGTCACTCTCTGTCTTGACAGCTTGCACCACCACCACCACCACCACCACCACCACCACCTGTCTCTGCTGTTCGCCAGATGATGCACTGTAAGTCATCTGGCCTGCAGCAGGGATTTAGCTTGAACTACTGTGTGCTTTTTCTCATTTTTGGTAGGCATGCCTTCAAGGGAGCACAGAGGCATTGCCAAAATTAAACCACTGAGAAATCATTCTTGCTTGTTAGCTCACCACTGGAAGCCCACAAAGCTCAAGGATAATGGCTGATATACAAGAATAAGTGGAAAATATGTTGTCTTATGAGTATGAGTAAAAAAAAAAAACAAGGTTAGGCTTCAATGTGCAGTTTGAAAAAGTCATTTTAAATAAGTAACATACCATAGTGACTCTTGATAACTAATCAGTTAATCTTACTCTAGGTGCTATTGTTAACTATACAAACATAATAAATTAGGATAGATTACACATACCTTTTCCATGTGCACCACATTATCCAGTTGACAACTAAAAATATTTATCATGCATTGTCCAGGTTACTATATTTTTCAAAGGATTTTACTTCTCCTAAAACAGACAAAATTAAACATTGGCATAGTGTTAACAAGATTAATGATGAAGTAGGACTTTCAGATTTGTTTGACAGGATTTTAGGCTTGTGCAGGCTTAGGAAAAAATGTCTTTGTTATAATGGTCTTCCTTAGAGAAAGTAACTGTATTGAATATAGGGGTAGGTAGCAACTGAATAAGATAGTTGTTAAAGTCGCATTTGGATTCCTGATGCCTTTTGTAATTCGTTGTAATACTATTATGACCTGTTACATTCTCTTTAATACTCATGATGCAAAGAAGACAAAAGAAAGTGGCTGAAGACATTTCGGGGGTCAGTGAAATGGGCTCTAATGTATGATGATGCATGAAGTGTGGTTTGTGTGTTATGGCGATACAACTGTCACTTCACGGGCATTTGTGGGTCTGAGCGAGAGAGTACACGTGATGTGCGTATGAATCTGTGCACTGATACTGTAGGCATGTGTGGTGTTTTCCCTTTATTACGTCTGTGGCAACTGTACAGGCAGATTCTCGTCAAGCCGATGATGGGGGCTGCCAGCTTTGTCCAGCTGTGTCCGTGGCTTGATGACATATCTCTTCTCTTGTGCATTGGAACCGCTATTGTCCTCAGGCTCGTCCAATCAGCCCCCGTCACATCAACCAACAGCAACTAACTCCCACAGTGTTAGTTGCCTGTCCACATCAGAGGCAACAGAGGGACTGCACTCACAGCCACGCTCTTACAGCCACAGTAACTGGGTCAATAAGCACGCCAAAAGAGATCCATGCTCTGATGCTGACAAACCCTCAACAGAGATGATGAAATACACCAATTCAAATCATGCTATTACTAGTTTTTCAGTGAAATTCAGTGCTTTTGACCACAGTCATGGGCTATATTGAGATAATTCAGCTCCAATACAACTTTAAAGAAGCCCTGCTTTAGTGAACAATATTTATTTTTAAAGTATTTGCAGACGTTCTTTTATCTAGAAATCATCTGATTCTTCTCGAATCAGACAGAGGTGAGGTAAAAAATTCTCACTTGATCATCACATCTACCAAAATAAATATGCATTTGTGATATTATAAGTTTTAAACATCAGTGAAAAAGAAAGATGGTCACCATCACCATTGCTGTGTTATACAGGAAAAGAAAGTATTAATTATATTTTAGCAGTCTTCATAATCTACTGACCAATCACAGACCAGTGAGTGACTTGGATGTCTGTGTTTCAACATCATATTCTACAACAATTATTCTTTGCCTTGTCTTTGCTTTACCAATTGTTTCTGGAAAATGTGACATTTTTGCCAGTGAGCTGTTGAAATTAGGGTTGACAGGAGGTTGGGAGCATATTAGCAAAGAAGACAGAAGAGGAATGCCCTACTTTTGGTGATGACGTGCCCTTTACTCTGGCAGTCGTCTGCATCTGCCTTACTTGATGCCAGCGTGGCCTCTGGACCCCCTAGTGGCATTATTCGGTGCCACATTAATGGTTGAAAATGTAAACAATCTTTTGTTACTTTTAGTTAAATCCCCTTTTTATATTGTGGATGTTACAAGTCTTCTGTGCACTAGTGTAGTAGCCTTGTAAAATGTAGTTTCTGAAACAACTGCAAAGCATCTGCTGAATTTATCAGCACAGGCAGGAGTGGACTCTAATCACAGATTCTAACAGGTTTCTAAAGGAAAAACTGATGTTTATGCATGAGAGAGTGTATTCTATGTATCCCTTTGCAGGCTGGGAAGGACAATAAGGCTTTTTGTTGGTCCTCATGGCTTTGAACATTTAATGAGAAACATTTTTCAATAAAAAATAAAAGCGATTTCCTCAACTGAGATTGGTCACCATTTATAATCCTTTAGAGACCAAAACAATGATCAGAATTATTAGTAAACATGAAAGATTGAATGTGGTGGTCCGGTGGCTTTGTGGAATGTAAAACCTCATTTTCATGTCATAGATATCATTTTCCCCTCCATACTGCTCCCTGTCTTATTACCAAGATGAGACAAGTCTAATGTAGCCAAATCTAAGTTCAAGCCCGTGGTCCGATATTAAAACCTTTGAACCACAACTTTCTTTCCATAAAATGGTTGCAACTTCATTTCTAACAGATTGCAGATGACAGTTCTTCTGAAGTTAAGGGCTACAGTTAATCTGACGTAATTCTTTAGTCAACAGTGGCCAGCTCCATCATCTTTAATAACCAATGGGCCTTTTCCCTAAATTGACATTTTGACGTCTTATAATGCTAATGATCATTCCATTTTATTCCACTCTGTTCCATTCCAGCCAGCCTATACAAATGTAGGTCCCTGGATATGGGACCCCTAAATAGGGCACAATTATTGTTATTTACTACAAATTACTTTCTCTATACAGAAACTGCTAGAAGACGTTTTAGGAAGACTTCCTCCAACACATGAGCAAACGATACTGCATATAAATGAATGAACTATTCACCACTGAAATTAACAAACAGTATTGGACAACAGTATAAAATGGCTACAAAAAACAACTCCCATTTTTCAACAGTAGAGAGTTTGTCAGTAAAAAATGTGTCTTCATATTTAGTGTAAAGCAGTTGTTGCTGTGGGTCAAACCTTTCAATGGGTTGGATGTGCAGTGACTGACCACAGCATTACCAGCACAATAACTTTTTTTGTGACAGTGGACTTTACCCTTGTTCTTGTGTGAGGCAGTTTTGGGGTTGTCTGTTTAAATGTTTAGCTTCTGTTTGGTCTTGCATCACTTCTGCCTCTAACTTTAGTTTGTGTCCATTGAAAATTTAGGGGATTGTTTTTGAGTTGTTTATTACTCACTATATGTTCCTTGATCTGTGAGCACTGTGGGCCATGGACAAATAAGCACAGAGCTACTGTATATTATACAATAGGCTCTATACAATACACATATTTAATTTGCCCATGTAGAGGTCTCATTGTGCTAATGTTAATCTGTTCACAGCCTAATGGAGCTGGTGAGGGATTTGTTGAATGCACTATTGCTGGCACAGGGAAACATTCTGCTAACCGCCATTATGTGTGTGCTGGAAGTTTGAGTTTCATCCAAACTGCACATCTAGCTCTTTTTCTAAGTAGTTTGATGGTGCTAAAAATATAAAATTCAAATGACTTCTGACCTAATCACTCAAAGCTAAAATCCCAGGTGACTAACTCAGCACTACATTTCAAAAAGTTATAATCTTCACTGTAAAGCTTTTGTTGTGATGCAGCTATAGTATCATTTGCCAGCTCTGTGTTACTGTTGTGTGTTGTGCTCACAGTAGACAGACAGGGACAATCTGGTAGAATTGGATATGTGCATCACTTTCAATTTATCAGGCATTAGACTGTCTTGATCCTTCCTGCTCTTGATCTGAATAGTTGAGACGTGTGAATAGCGTGAATAATACCATGGTGCTTGTGGGTGGTATTTGTCTGGTCTTTAAGACTGGTATCTGTATGTTACAGCGAAACACGTCTAGCATATGTATGTAACAAAAACACATGCAACGATTTTATCATCAAATTTTAGATTCAGGTTCAAATACTGTGGTATTACACAAATATTAATGTGATCACTGTGGCTATTTTAAGCATCCTCCCTACTGTTTCTTTACAATATCCTTGTCTATTTTTGTAGGTGCTAGAGAGGTACAACCAACCTAAATAGCTCCTTTATTTCTCATACAGTAATGATATTCTATCTGTGGAAACCCTCATGTAGGTGCAATCAGGACTTCAACGTGTGCTTCTTGCGCTGTGTGACTAAAAACAGCTGGTTGAGCGTAATAACACAAAAAGGTCTACTGAGTGGAAAGTTGTTGCTTGATGCTAAATGACTAAAATTAGAGCCCTTACATGGACATTGTAAATGAATGGCCACTGATTGCACCATGGTCAAGAATAGCTGAGGTTTAATGATAGTCCTCTCTCATTAGTTTGGTCCCTTGTGCTTTAGTGAACTCTGATTGCCATATGCATGCAGCCACTTCCAATCACCATCTGACCTGTGGTTCATAGTTCGAAGGCAGGGAGGGAGAGACACTTATAGCTGTCCCTGTGTTTCTTGTGTAAGGAAAAAAATAGTCAAGACTGGAGTTTGTGTGTTTTTCTGAACACTGTTTTCTTTGTTTAAAATTTTAATAGCCACAGTTGTAGTCATAAATCTTTCACATTCTGGATCAAAGCAATTGTCATACTTGCGTATGTTAGAAATGTCATTTCAAATTAGAAGATGTAGGAGGTCAAATATGCCTTGGTCTATTATTTTCAGGGCATCTAAATAAGATGAGTAATAACAACTCCAAGCATGCATGCGTGTGCATGTATGTATGGGTGAGAACATGCAAGATTAACTTATTCATATCTTCTCATGTATAGCAAGAATTATTTGAATTCTCTTTAAAAAGATATATTTTAATTTCAACTTCTAAAACATGGGTTTTTACTTAACTGGGACGATACAAATAAACACTTTTACATATGAGGAAGAGAAATGGATAAAAACAGAATAGACTGAATGCATGTGTACAGCTTACAAATCTTTTTAGTACGAGCTGCACTTGCAACAATAGTCTTCTACGATTTATTACCCTTTGTAAGAATGAAGTAGGGCAACTGGCTTCATGCCCATTAGAGGGATGAGGTTGGAGCATGTGGTTATAAATTATCTTACACAAGGAAAGCTATGGGATATAAACATTGAACACCATATAACCATATGGACAAAATTAGTTTTTGAATTTGTCTTGTTTTCTATGATATGTCCTTGTTTTTCTAATGAACTGTATACATGTGTATATGTATATGTCATAGTATAGTAAGGCATGTAGATATAACCTATGAGCTACAACTAAATGAGGTGTGGGAAATTTAAAAACGTTTAATGCCAGTGTCTCCTCTGCTGAAAGCATGCCGAAATTTGTTGAAACATTAGTTGTTGCATCTTCTTAAAAGCTTTATTTAAAACCATGAGCTCCACACCAGATCCCCTCTACATCTGACTCCTCTGTCTGTTGAGACACCGGTTGTGCACTGCAAGCTGGTTGATGTGTGGAGATTTCCCTACTCTGTTCTAGGCTTTACATCTAGTTGTGGTACAAGAAGTTGATCCATGGAGAGAGAGAGAGAAAAAAAATCTGCCGAAAAAGTTCAAAATCCTTTCACATATTCACTCCCATCTTTCCAGTCTCCCAGTGGGTGCTCAATGTGGCAGCACACTGAGAACTCATTATGTAAAATCAATTCCTTTCAACATGTATCCCATGCCAAGCTCCCCAGCGCTCCAGCTTCCGGCAAATGTGGGCATCAGCTACCATACGAACAGATCCATTGTTTTGTGTGACGAGTGCACACATTCATATGCTGACACATACTGCACACCATCTGCAATGTCGCTTCCGCATCACTTGATGTAAGGAGAAAGAGGAAGTAGATTTATATCAGATATTAGGAGTTGTGCTTGGTTTTGTTTTATAATTCTCATTTTAACATTATTAGTGGATTGAGTTATATTTCGGTTCTTTTTGCTGGAGGCATTGTGATAGAACACTTTATGTAATGCTTTTCTTTATCCACACATGCCCCACTAAGCCCTCAGCCCTGCACAATGTGGTGATTTAGATTCTAATGGAGGAGAGGGAATCTTTCCCAGATTTCTTTCTCAGCTGAAAGGAAGTAAGTCCTCTGTTATGCTACAGTATCTGCTATCACATTCCCATTTATTACTTTCCATTCAATTCCAAATCATCTCCATTGTCAGTAATGAACTCGAATTAAGATGAATCAGTCCTCAGAACATCACCCAGATTTTCCCACTACCCAGCAAACTACAGATGCACTTTCCATCTATTTCCTCCTTGCTTGCCCCAGGGACAGTTTGATCTTCTCTCAGGTGGGCTTTCGTGATAACTCTATTCTGATGAAATTGGTGAAGTTGTTTTTCTTTTTTTTCCTCCATCTTCCCAGCACCTCTTTCTGCCAGCGGCGCCCCCCTGCTGTTGAGGCTGTGGTATGAGCCTATGTGGCAGGAAGGCGCTGACGTTGCTGAGCAGCGTGTTCGCTGTCTGCGGCCTGGGCCTGTTAGGGATTGCTGTAAGCACCGACTACTGGCTCTACCTGGAGGAGGGCGTCATCCTTCCTCTCAACCAGAGCACCGAGATACGCATGTCCCTTCACTCTGGCCTTTGGAGGGTCTGCTTCCTGGCTGGTGAGTTGGCATGAAGTCTGAAACATACAGATGACATAACCCAAAACCTGTATGTTAATGTCACTAATGCAAGGTGAAGTAGATGTTTTATTTTAGGCAGGATTATGATGCCATCTGTCAAATAATTTGTGTTCTATACCGATATTCAGGAAAATTGGTGAACTATTGGTGAATTTAGCAACACCTCAATCCTTCTAAAGATTATGGGATAATGGGAAGATATTAAACTGTACATACAGTATAGATGTGTGCAAAGAAGTTCAATGTTTCTGACCAGCACAGTGTTGTTTAAGTGTGCTCTGTCCTACACAAATCTTTGGTGAATCAGGGCCTCAATGTCTAGTTTTCAATATAATGTTTATTGCATATGCACAGTTATCTTTGTCTCTTTCCTCTTTACTTCCTCTTCTTTAACCACTAGACTGCTGCAAATATAGAAGACTAGTCTTGAGCATGAATTTTTTTTTACTTTGCTTTCACCTCTTTGCGGCAGTTGGACCAGTACCTCTTCTTTTGTATGTCGAACTGTATTTCAGCTCTATGCAGCACCGCTGGAAGTATGGAGGTAGATTGTTTCAATATTATTTTTGTTAACAGATCGACAATCTGTGCATAAATGTGTAATCTGTAAATATAAAACACCTTCCACAAATATGAAAAATACATTTTCAAATTCAAAAAAATATTCTTGCAAATATAAAACAGATTTGCAAATGAAAAAATTATTGTGAATACATTCAGTTATAAATGTAAATAAATGAAAAGCATTTGTGTCTTCTTGCTTATTATACGCACTTTTAATGCCTTACATTACTTTGACTTTCTTTTGTGTTACATTACTATGACATTCTAGTGGGGTGATGTGATAGTACAGTCATTAGCTCTTTTGCACACAAAGTTAATTAGCAACTCTAATTTCTTACTATACTGACTTTTAATGCCTTACTATCACATTTTTATGCCTCACTATACTATGACTTTCTTTTGCCTTTTACATTGATATGACATTGTAATGGAGTGGTGTGATAGTACAGAAGTTAGCACTTTTGACCCCCACAGAAAAGTTGTGGGTTGAATCCCTTAGCCTGTGGCCTTTCTGTCTGGAGTTTGAATTTTCTCCCTTTGCCTGCAAACCAAAGCCATGCACATAAGGTTAATTAACAAATCTAATTTCTTACTATACTTACTTTAAATGTCTTACTATACTATGACTTCTTATGCCTTTGTTATGACTTTGTTATTGGATGTTGTAGTAGTACAGTGGTTACCCCTCACAGAGAAGGGTCTGGTTGTGAACATTATGACGTTTTTATGAGGTTTTTATTTCTTACTATACTATGGCATTTTTATGACAGTTTTATGCCTTATTATACTATGACCTTTTTATTATGTTTTAATGCCTTTTTATACTATGGCATTTTTTTGACAGTTTTATGCCTTATTATACTATGACATTTTTATTATGTTTTAATGCCTTACTATAACTATGGTGTTTTTATGATGTTTTTATGCCTTACTATTTTATGATGTTTTTATACCTTATTATACTATGTTGTTGTTATGCCTTACTATAATATGACATGTAATTGGTAGTTATGGTATTACAGTGATTTGCACTGTTACCCCTCACAGACAGGGTTTGAATCCTGAGCCTGGGCCTTTCTGTGTGTAGTTTGGATTTCTGCCCTTGCCTGCAATCCAAAGCCATGCACACAAGGTTAATTAGCAACTCTAATTTCTTACGATACTGACTTTTAATGCCTTACTATAACATTTTTATGCCTCTCTATACCATGATGTTTTGACGCCTTACTATACTATGACGTTTTTATGTGTTAATATACTATGAGGTATTTATGCCTTACTATACTATGACGTTTTGATGACTTAATATACTATGACATTTTGATGCCTTAGTATCCTATGACGTCTATATGACGTTTTTTATGCCTTCCTATACTATGACATTTTTATAATATTTTTATGCCTTACTTTACTATGACGATTATGCCTTACTATACTATGATGTTTTGATGCCTTACTATACTATTACGTTTTTTTATGTCATAATTTAATTTGACTTTTTTATGCCTTACTATACTATGGCATTTTTATGACGTTTGTATGCCTTACTATACTATGATGTTTTTATGATATTTTTATGCCTAACTATATACTATGATGTTTTTCATGCGTTACTATATTACGATATTTTGATGCCTTACTATACTATGACACTTTTATACCTTAATATACTATTACGTTTTTTATGCCTTCCTATACTATGACTTTTTTATGCCTTACTATACTATGACGTTTTTATGATGTTCGTATGCCTTACTATACTATGACGTTTTTATACCTTATTATACTATTACGTTTTTTATGCCTTACTATACTATGACATTTTTATACCTTAATATACTATTACGTTTTTTATACCTTACTATACTATGACGTTTTGATGCCTTAATATACTGTGAGGTTTTTATGACATTTTTATGCCTTACTATACTATGATGTTTTTATGATATTTGTATGCCTTACTATACTATGACATTTTTATGCCTTACTTCGTACTATTACGTTTTTTTATGTTGAAAAATAATATGACGTTTTTTAAATATTTTTATGCCTTACTATACTATGACATTTTTTATGCCTTACTATAATATTGCGTTTTTATGCCTCACTATGCTCTGACATTTTTATGCCTTAATATACTATTATATTTCTTTATGTTGTAATAAAATATGAAATTTTTTATGCCTTACTTTACTATGACGTTTTTATGCCTTACTATCCTATGACATTTTTATGACATTTTTATGCCTTACTATACTATGACGTTTTGATGCCTTACTATCATTTGACATTTTTGACTTTTTTACCTTACTATACTATGACGTTTTTATGATGTTTTTATGCCTTACTATAATATGACATTTTGATGCATTGCTATACTATGACATTTTTTATGCCTAACTATAGTATGACATTTTAATGCCTTACTATACTATGACGTTTTGATGCCTTACTATACATAATGTCTTTCTGATGTTTTCATGCCTTACTATACTATGATGTTTTTATGCCTTACTATACTATGACATTTTTATGACATTTTTATGCCTAACGATACTATGACGTTTTTTATGCCTTACTTTACCATGACATTTTTATGCCTTACTATACTATGACGTTTTGATGCCTTACTACTCATAATGTCTTTCTGATGTTTTTATGCCTTACTATACTATGACGTTTTGATGCCTTACTACTCATAATGTCTTTCTGATGTTTTTATGCCTTACTATACTATGACGTTTTGATGCCTTACTACTCATAATGTCTTTCTGATGTTTTTATGCCTTACTATACTATGACGTTTTGATGCCTTACTACTCATAATGTCTTTCTGATGTTTTTATGCCTTACTATACTATGACGTTTTGATGCCTTACTACTCATAATGTCTTTCTGATGTTTTTATGCCTTACTATACTATGACGTTTTGATGCCTTACTACTCATAATGTCTTTCTGATGTTTTTATGCCTTACTATACTATGACGTTTTGATGCCTTACTACTCATAATGTCTTTCTGATGTTTTTATGCCTTACTATACTATGACATTTTTATAACATTTTTATGCCTAACGATACTATGACGTTTTTTATGCCTTACTTTACTATGACATTTTTATGCCTTACTTTAATATGATATTTTTAAGCCTTACTATACTACTAAGTTTTTTTATGTAATAATATACTATGACGTTTTTATGCCTTACTTTAATATGATATTTTTAAGCCTTACTATACTACGACATTTTTATGACATTTTGATGCCTTACTATACATAATGTCTTTCTGATGTTTTTATGCCTTACTATACTATGATGCTTTTATGCCTTACTATACTATGACATTTTTATGACATTTTTATGCCTTACTATACTATGACGTTTTGATGCCTTGCTATACTATGACGTTTTTTATGCCTTACTATACTATGATGTTTTTTATGCCTTACTATACTATGAAATTTTTATGACATTTTTTATGCCTTACTATACTATGACGTTTTTATGACTTTTTCTATGCCTTACTATACTGTGACGTTTTTAGGCCTTCTTATACAATGACCTTTTTAAGTCTTACTGTACTATTAATTTTTTATGTTGTAATATAATATGACGTTTTTTTGATATTTTTATGCCTTCGTATACTATGGCATTTTTATGACATTTTTATGCCTTACTTTACCATGACGTTTTTATGCCTTACTATCATATGACATTTTTATGACTTTTTTTATACCTTACTATACTATGACATTTTTATGCCTTACTATCATATGACATTTTTATGACTTTTTTATACCTTACTATACTATGACATTTTTTATGCCTTACTATACTATGATGTTTTTATGACATTTTTTATGCCTTACTATAATATGACGTTTTGATGCCTTGCTATACTATGACGTTTTTTATGCCTTACTATACTATGACATTTTTATGCCTTACTATCATATGACATTTTTATGACTTTTTTATACCTTACTATACTATGACATTTTTTATGCCTTACTATACTATGATGTTTTTATGACATTTTTTATGCCTTACTATAATATGAAGTTTTGATGCCTTGCTATACTATGACGTTTTTTATGCCTTACTATACTATGACATTTTTATGCTTACTATACTATGATGTTTTGATGCCTTTCTATACATAATGTCTTTCTGTTGTTTTTATGCCTTACTATACTATGACGTTTTTTATGCCTTACTATACTATGACGTTTTTATGATGTTTTTTATGTCTTACTATACTATGATGTTTTGATGCCTTAATATACTATGATGTTTTTGCGCTATTTATGCCTTTCTATGCTATGACAACTATATGACGTTTTTTATGCCTTACTTTACTATGACGTTTTTATGCCTTACTATACTATGACAATTTTTTATGTCATGATATAATATGACATTTTTTATGTCTTACTATACTATTACGTTTCTATGATATTTTTATGCCTTACTTTACTATGACGTTTTTATGCCTGACTATTGTATGACATTTTTATTACATGTTATGACTTACTATCATATGACGTTTTGATACCTTACTATACTATGATGTTTCGATGCCTTACTATACTATTACATTTTTATGACATTTTTATGCCTTACTATAAGATGACGTTTTGATGCCTTACTATACATGATGTTTTCATGATGTTCTTATGCCTTACTATACTATGACGTTTTATATACCTTACTATCCTATGACGTTTTTATGCCTTACTTTACTATGACGTTTTGATGCCTTGCTATACTATGACGTTTTTTATGCCTTACTATACTATGATGTTTTTTATGCCTTACTATACTATGAAATTTTTATGACATTTTTTATGCCTTACTATACTTTGATGTTTTTAGGACTTTTTCTATGCCTTACTATACTGTGACGTTTTTAGGCCTTCTTATACAATGACCTTTTAAAGTCTTACTGTACTATTAATTTTTTATGTCGTAATATATTATGACGTTTTTTTGATATTTTTATGCCTTAGTATACTATGGCATTTTTATGATATTTTTATGCCTTACTTTACCATGACGTTTTTATGCCTTACTATCATATGACATTTTTATGACTTTTTTATACCTTACTATACTATGACATTTTTTATGCTTTACTATACTATTATGTTTTTATGACATTTTTTATGCCTTACTATAGTATGACGTTTTGATGCCTTGCTATACTATGATGTTTTGATGCCTTACTATACATAATCTTTTTATGATGTTCTTATGCCTTACTATACTATGACTTTTTATATGCCTTACTATCCTATGACGTTTTTATGCATTACTTTACTATGACTTTTTATGCCTTACTATCATATGACATTTTTATGACATTTTTATGCCTTACTATAGTATGACGTTGTGATACCTTACTATACTATGATGTTTTGATGACTCACTATACTATGACATTTTTTATGCCTCATATAACTTTTTTATGCCTTACTATACTATGACATTTTTATGACATTTTTATGCCTTACTATACTATGACGTTTTTTTATGCCTTAGTATACTATGGCATTTTTATGACATTTTTATGCCTTACTTTACCATGACGTTTTTATGCCTTACTATCATATGACATTTTTATGACTTTTTTTATACCTTACTATACTATGATGTTTTGATGACTCACTATACTATGACATTTTTTATGCCTCATATAACTTTTTTATGCCTTACTATACTATGACATTTTTATGACATTTTTATGCCTTACTATAC
>NW_019174875.1:0-103 GCF_002260705.1 Seriola dumerili | reverse complement strand
AGCTCAAAATCAAATTTGATGAATGTTTTCCACAATAACGTAACATTTACATGTTCCAGATTAGACATTGCAATAAACACAAATAAAAATATTTCAGGTAATT
>NW_019174874.1:0-105 GCF_002260705.1 Seriola dumerili | reverse complement strand
AAAACATGAAAAAAACTCTAAATCATTGGTTAATGAGAGACTTGTCCATTCTTGGTCGAAATTTATTATCCAAATCAGAGGGAATATCAAAACTGATTTATCCAT
>NW_019174873.1:0-122 GCF_002260705.1 Seriola dumerili | reverse complement strand
CCTTCAAACGTGATCATTTTCATTGGTGATTAAGCTGCTGTTATTTTGTAAAAATGACAGAAAATTGTAAAAAAAAAAAAAAAAAAAAATACATATCTTCAAATGACATGTTATGTCTAACT
>NW_019174872.1:0-133 GCF_002260705.1 Seriola dumerili | reverse complement strand
TGCTTATTATATTCAAATATCCCAATATATAACTGTAACGTTCAATTTACTTACACATTAACAAAATACGGTACCAACCGAACAATATATATACATATACAGTGGCGCCATTTTGGCTCACCCACGGCACACA
>NW_019174871.1:0-139 GCF_002260705.1 Seriola dumerili | reverse complement strand
CATTGCAATGCCGTGTATGAGCGCCGTAGCTTTGGTTTGCTATTTGTGAAGAGGTTTGGCTCAGAGCCTCTGGCTCCGCTGCCATTAGGGGCTCTGCATACCCCCCCCAAAGATTTCTGTTTGTTTGAATTGTAAAGGT
>NW_019174870.1:0-101 GCF_002260705.1 Seriola dumerili | reverse complement strand
GTGGAAACGTTCGCTTGGAACTCGATGATGAACTGATTAGACTTCGATGGTCAAAGGTTGACGTCACTGATTCGGTAATTATGACAAAATTTCACACAAAT
>NW_019174869.1:0-871 GCF_002260705.1 Seriola dumerili | reverse complement strand
GGGGGGGGGCAAGTTAGTGAGGAGAAACAGATGTAAACACGCTTCTTTGTAAGAGAGAAATGTAAATAAATATGTAAGAAAAAGAAAAGTATGAGAGAGGCAAATGTGTGTGTGTCTGTGTGTGTGTGAGAAGGAGAGTAAACAGTTGGTTTTCCAAGTGGCTGACGCGTAGCCGCTGATTGCAGATAGGAGGCAATCCTTTGGGGAGTTTAAGGAAATCTAAGGAAGAAAAATCAAGTCTCGGCATTATTTTCTTCTCTTAACCAGATTTAGCAGCTGCAGCAGTTTCAGGGTTAATTAGCCAAGATTAAGAGGTAATACTTCATATTTAAAGGCGCAATACGAGAACCAGGCGTACACAAAAAGCATCACCCGACATTTGAATTCAACAGAAAGAAGTGGGGCACGTTATCAGTGTGAAATTGACTGACGGGTCTATTATTACAGGGATGAATGGAGCTAAAAGTAACAGTTTGTTTACATCAGCAGTGTCTCTAAGCACAGCGGTATAATTGCATTCATGATTAATTTAAAAGACCCTAAAAAATGCAGATTTCATTCATTAAGACAAAAATCTTCATTTGTGTATATGAATTTAGCTCAATTCTTCCATATATGGCTAAAAAAAGAAAAAAGCATTGGCCCTTTGAATATGATGGATCCTTAATGGAAAGTATGCAAATCATGCAGATACAGTCCATAAATGCTAATTACTGTCAGGTTGAGGCATATCAACTGAGTCCAGTGTGTTTTGGTTACCTGAGCATGATTACAGTTAGCAAAGCAATGGCCTGGTCAATGATAATGCTGACAGTCAGTGAGTCTGCTCGTGTATATATTGTGTGTGTGTGTGTGTGTGTGTGTGTGTGTG
>NW_019174868.1:0-110 GCF_002260705.1 Seriola dumerili | reverse complement strand
TTATTATTATTATTATTATTACTATTATTATTACTATTATTACTATTATTTACATAGTTACTAATATATTTACTAATATTAACACAACATTATTATTATTATTATTATTA
>NW_019174867.1:0-104 GCF_002260705.1 Seriola dumerili | reverse complement strand
TTTCAACAGGTAAAGAGTACTGGTTAAGGAATAATCTTCAAATCATAATTGTGGTGAGTGATTTCAAGTAATTTTGGGGCAGAAAACCCTTTCAGTCCCAAATG
>NW_019174866.1:0-107 GCF_002260705.1 Seriola dumerili | reverse complement strand
TGAACCTACAACCTTATGAATAAGAGACACCTGTGCTAAACACTACACCATCATGTTGACACTGTTATGCATAAAAACGTAATAGTAAAGTATGGCATAAAAATGAA
>NW_019174865.1:0-140 GCF_002260705.1 Seriola dumerili | reverse complement strand
TAGATATTAGAATTAGTGAAAAACATAATTAGGCATATAAAATTTGTATATGTATGTTGTTTTAATAAACTTATACATATAAATGAAATATATATTGTTAACATATATGCTTGCAACATATAAAAATTAATCACAGATAT
>NW_019174864.1:2089318-2089672 GCF_002260705.1 Seriola dumerili | reverse complement strand
CTTTAAGTGTGATTTCTTTTGAGGACACTTAAGGATAAGTTTTCATGTCTATTTGAGTACAATTTAAGAATAATATGATGTATTTCATGCTTACATGTCCTAAAGTTATCAGTTACACCTGAGCATGCAATACTGTTCAACAGCGCTCTTAAAGTGCTCTCGGCGCTTAAATCTGATGCTTTTCTCGATAGAAGCTGTCTCTGTGTCTGCAAACTTAGTTTTTCTCACTCGATGTTATTTCTGTACAGAACACTTGAGGATAAGTTTTCCTGTCTGTTTGAGCAGTATTCATGAAGAATATGATGGACATCATGCTTACATGTCCTAAAGTTATCACGTACACCTGAGCATGCA